>NW_027128193.1:0-17500 GCF_037325665.1 Littorina saxatilis
ACTTTAAAGGCCAACAACTCGGGTGCAGTCTGCTGTGAAAGGAGCGGTAGCCTCCCCTGTCACATAAGTATAGACGGTTAATTGCCAAACCTATTAATTATTTTTACGGTTGGAGATTCTAGAGAGTTCTTAAAGCTTTTGGGGCTGTTCCGCACAGAAAAATAATTATTTGGCAGAAACGTTAGCTTGTGAGGAAATACACAGTGGTGTCAGATCACCCTGGAAGCAAAGCAGAACAGCATTTCCATCAGCAAAAGTGACCAGAAGCCAATAACGGCTTGCAATATAATTACATCAGGAAAATGACTGGAAGCAAAATTATGACATGGACAAACACTTTGTTAGAGGCTAACACATTCCAGTGGCAGGAACAAAAAGTACAATTCAGAATAACAACTCCATCAGCAAAGTGACTCGACGCCAATAATGGTTTGCAATATAATTACACTGAGCAGGAAACAAATTAGAAGCAAAATTGGCATTGCAACATGGAACAAGTCGCGTAAGTCGAAATTAATACATTTAGTCAAGCTGTCGAACTCACGGGATGAAACTGAACGCACTGTATTTTTTCACCAAGACAGTACAGCTTCGTCAATCCCCGCGTGAAGGAAATCGCTCACCTCCCACGTGCAAAACGTAGTGATATTGACACGCCAGATTAGCGCGGTAGCGTATTGTGCAAAGCAGGAAAGCGCGCTTTTCTGTATTCTTGTTAACTTTCTGAGCTTGTTTTGAATACAACCTATCATATCTATATGTTTTTGGAATCAGGAAATGATAAAGAATAAGATGAAATCATTTTTGGATCAATTTCTTACACTTTTAATCGTAAGACTAATCTATTTTCGTTAATTGTGATCACATTTTAAGAGTAAACATAACATATGTATTTATATTTTTAGATTCAGAATGTGATGAAGAATACGATGCAATCAATTTTAAATTTGTTTGCGAAAAATCGATTTTAATGACAACTTTAATGAGAAAACTCATTAATTAATGTTTAAGCCTCCAAGCTGAAATGCAATACCAAAGTCCGGGCTTCGTCGAAGATTACTTGACCAAAATTTCAACCAATTTGGTTGAAAAATGAGAGCGTGACAGTGCCGCCTCAACTTTCACGAAAAGCCGGATATGACGTCATCAAAGACATTTATTCAAAAAATGAAACACAAGTCTGGAGATACCATACTCAGGATCTCGCATGTCAAGTTTCATGAAGATCGGTCCAGTAGTTTTCTCTGAATCGCTCTACACACACACACACACACACACACACACACACACACACACACACACACACATACACCACACCCTCGTCTCGATTCCCCCCTCTACGTTAAAACATTTTAGTCAAAACTTGACTAAATGTAACAAGTCGCGTAAGGCGAAATTACTACATTTAGTCAAGCTGTGGAACTCACAGAATGAAACTGAACGCACTGCATTTTTTTCACAATGACCGTAGTCCGCCGCTAGTGCAAAAGGCAGTGAAAGTGACGAGCCTGTTCAGCGCGGTAGCGGTTGCGCTGTGCTGCATAGCACGCTTTACTGTACCTCTCTTCGTTTTAACTTTCTGAGCGTGTTTTTAATCCAAACATATCATATCTATATGTTTTTGGAATCAGGAACCGACAAGAAATAAGATGAAATTGTTTTTAAAACGATTTCGGAAATTTAATTTTAATCATAATTTTTATATTTTTAATTTTCAGAGCTTGTTTTTAATCCGAATATAACATATTTATATGTTTTTGGAATCAGAACATGATGAAGAATAAAATAAAAGTAATTTTGGATCGTTTTATAAACAAATAATTTTAATTACAATTTTCAGATTTTTAATGACCAAAGTCATTAATTAATTTTTAAGCCTCCATGCTGAAATGCAATACTGAAGTCCGGCCTTTGTCGAAGATTGCTTGGCCAAAATTTCAATCAATTTGATTGAAAAATGAAGGTGTGACAGTGCCGCCTCAACTTTTACAAAAAGCCGGATATGACGTCATAAAAGACATTTATCGAAAAAATGAAAAAAACATCTGGGGATTTCATACCCAGGAACTCTCATGTAAAATTTCATAAAGATCGGTCCAGTAGTTTAGTCTGAATCGCTCTACACACACACACACGCACAGACACACACACACACATACACCACGACCCTCGTCTCGATTCCCCCTCTATGTTAAAACATTTAGTCAAAACTTGACTAAATGTAAAAAGGGAATGGGTAGGGACATCAGGTGCACATTTACCTGAGAGACATAGGGATGGGTGGAGGGGGTGAAAGGACAAAGGATATGACAAGAACTAAAGACGAGAGCAAAAATGATGTCTGAAGCTAAACAACTGAGAAGAGAGTGAACTTAGCGCGAGAAAAGGGAAATCACACACGCTCCGCTGCTTCACAGTCATTCCAAGAGTAGTCGAGCATTCTCTGGCACTACACATCGATTGGTCCATGTGCTATCCCGGCATTAATATACATGAAGTTGAGGGTCTGGGGTGGGAGGGGGTGGATGAGGGATGGATGGGTTGGGATGGAGTTGTAAGGGACGGGGGGGGGGGGGGGGGTGTTTTCCAATTTTTTAACACATACCGGCAACTTTATCTTTTTTCTTCCTGTCTTTTTTCTATTCTTTTTGCTTGTGGTTTCGTTTACCGTTATTGTTTTGTACTGTCATCTGTATACTAACGGATATTTTGAACTGGAAAGTGATCAAGCACACGTACACAAACACAGACCACAGACACGCAGAGACACACAGACACACACAGACACAGACACACACAGACACACCGACAGACACACAGACACACACAGACACACAGACGCACACACACACACACACACACACACACACACACACACACACACACACACGCGCGCGCGCACACATACACACACACACACACACATACGCACACACACACACGGCACACACACACACACGGCACACACACACACACACACACACCACACACACACACACACACACCCGGCACACACACACACACACACACGACGTAATGCGTGGACATAATATGTTATATGTTTTGCTCTTATGATAAATACTGATAAGAATAACTTTTAGTCTTATCATGTCAGCACATAGTAATGTGTCTGATCTTCATTACCCGTTATAAAAAAAAAAAGTACACAGATACATTTTGCTGTGATGCGTTCAGTTATATATACATATATATTTTTTTTTCTTCTCTTTTCCACAAATAGCATATTATTACAAAGTACAGAAAAAGTGTGATTATTCTTCTAATTAATGTACATCAAGATAAATTTATTATACTTGCTTAGCAGGTTATGTTGAGCATGTCTGGGGTTTGGAAATGTATTTCGTGTCACTGCTTATGTGTGTGGTGATTGCTCACTTCAAAAGGAAACAACAAGCTTGTTCAGTTATATAACAAGAGGCGAAGCCTTCAAGGCTCACGTAAGAAATCGACAAACAGTAACGCAAACTCAATCACTCCGTCACACATACACACACACACACACACACACATACACACACACACACACACACACACACACACACACACACACACACACACACACACACACACACACACAGTAAGCATAGGTGAAACTGTGCAAGAAAGCGAGACCCTGGATCTGCCAACTAGTCTCGGCCCGCTCACAATAACAATGACCGAGACTTTCAGTAATTCCTTTGTGTGACGTCTAACCCTCTTACGTCATAATGTGACGTCTTCAAATAGTTTCTATCACACACGTCAAACACTTTTGACCGAGACGTAATCTTCTTATGCGAGCTTTATCCATAGACTCGGAAATGTTAAAGTTTCTATCACACACACACTCACACACACACACACACGCACGCACGCCCGCACAGACAGACAAAGTTTATCATCGCATAGGCTACACTTACGTAAGCCAAAAACCAAGTATATTGGCAGAAAGGTAATTCATTCCCCACAATTGTACCCTGTGTCCACGTAACGGTCGAAAGACGAACTTCAAATGTCGGTCACACTTAAATCACAAGAGAAATCACAACAGGAATTAGCGTGTCGGTATTTCTTTACCAACATTTTGTCAGCTGTTGATAACTGACTACTTCTGGGCGACTGGATAAGGAATAGGAGCGTGTGATATATCGTCAAGATGTACATGATATCCTTTGTAAATGTATCCACTAAATTTGATTGTTTTCTCATGCATTCCTCTCTCTCTCTCCCTCCCTCTCTCTCTCCCTCCCTCTCTTTCTCTCCCCCCTCTCCCCCTCTCTCTCTCTCGCCCCTCTCTCTCCCCCTCTCTCTCTCTCCCACCCTCTCTCTCTCCCTCCGTTCCTCTCTCTCTCTCTCTCTCTCTCTCTCTCTCTCTCTCTCTCTCTCTCTCTCTCTCTCTCTCTCTCTCCCTCTCTCTCAATTTTCTCAGCGTTTGAAGCAAAAATAAATAACAGCATTTTTCCCCAGAGTTTATTTCCCAAATATGTGTGGTGTGTTTTGCATGGAAATCACATTCAGAAAGAAATTACGATTCTGTATGCTTTTTAAGATTTTATGTTTAAGATTGGAACCTAATGTTGCTTCTTTCAGGTCTTTGTGTTATACCTCGTCCACCAGATGAAGCAATGTACATACTGATGTTTTCTTTTGCTGATTTGATGAAGAGGTACCAAGAAGGGGGAAGGTATGTCAAATTCACATGACAATGATTTTTGTACCATGACAGTAGGTTGTGGCTGTCAGGGCTGTGTTCTTCATAACGTCCAACATTTCCTGTGTCCAGACAGAGGGAGGGGGGTTACATCCGACATTGCATTATGCAGTACCTTATCAAGTTGAACTGAATACAGTGAATAAACTGTATTTATACTCTTGTTATACTCACAGATTATGCTTCCAGGTGTTTGTACTAGTGCCTGGTTATGGTATTGTGTGTCCAATAACAAAATGTAATGTCCGACATGTGAAACTGTCCCACAAAAACAATATTTTGTGACATGTTGGTCACTTTGTTCGTTGTTTATGTTATGGTGAAGAATGTATTAAATAACCCTTGTTAAAACCAATCAAAGTGATATTCCCCTACAGTAAGCAACAAATATCATAATTATATATCAAGTGTAACATCCGACAGCCCATTTTTGGAGGGATTTTATTTCTTGTAGTATATTTCTAGAACAACATACCGCGCATACTGTTTAGTTCAAACTACTCTTAACTAATTTCTCGTTCCGCAAGAGTAAGTGTGCTTACAGGGAATGCATAAATCACGTTGGGGTCTTTGTCGGGTATTCAGACAAAAACAAATCGATATCGCATATCGATCCGCTGTGCACCCCGAGTGCACCCGGTACACGGACTTGAATAACCGGTTTGTATCGTCATGTGTTATTGATCTCTATTTAACTATTATGACTAGCCTGGAAAATCGCATAAGGCAAAACGAATAAAAAAAAATGTTTTGGCTTCCTAGCTGACCCACAGTGTGAGCTGCGAAACAAGACGTCACTATGCTCGCAAGTAAAGTTGGACACGAAAGAGAGAGAGAGAGAGAGAGAGAGAGAGAGAGAGAGAGAGAGAGAGAGAGAGAGAGAGAGAGAGAGGGGGGGGAGAGAGACAGAGACAGAGAGAGAGAGAAAGACAGAGAGAGAGAGAGAGAGAGGGAGAGGGAGATAGAGAGAGGGAGAGAGACAGATAGAGACAGAGAGAGAGAGAGAGAGAGAGAGAGAGAGACAGAGAGAGACAGAGACAGAGACAGAGAGAGAGGGAGAGAGGGAGAGAGAGAGAGAGAGAGAGAGGGGGGTAGAGAGACAGAGAGACAGAGAGAGAGAGAGAGAGGGAGAGAGAGAGAGCGAATGAGAGAGAAAGAGAGAGAGAGACAGAGAGAGAGTGAGAGAGAAAGAGAGAGAGGGAGAGAGAGAGAAAGAGAGAGAGAGAGAAAGAGAGAGAGAGAGAGAGAGAATGAGCAATTGTCATCTCAAAGATTACTTTCAAAACACTTTTAGAAGAAACAAATTGGGGAGGGGGGGGGGTAATTTGGTTGCTTTTTTAGAACGGTTGGTAGGTGATTATTTTTTGTTTGTTAAGTATATTTGTGTGCGTGTCATGCTTCTTTTCTTATTTTAAAAAACCCACTTTTTTAGCACTACTGGTAGTAGAGATGGAAAACATCATTATGGGGGCGAGGACGCCCCCATTCTATACGGATAGTTTCGAGGTTGACCATGGGCAGCGCCATTTTGTTGTGAAATACGTCATCAGTTTGTGTACACAGGAAGTTGTGACATCCGTCACCCTATGGGAGGGGTGGAGGCAACATTGTTCATCTGTAGAAAGTTGTGAAATCCGTCACCCTATGGGAGGAGTGAAGGCAAAATTGGTCATCACAGAGTTTGTGTAACACAGGAAGTTGTGAAATACGTCACCCTATGGGAGGGGTGACGGCAAAATCATGATAGGTCGCATTGTGCAGGGTCAACTGCAACAAACTCAAACCGAGCCATTCATACCTAGTTGTATTTGAGCGACTTATATACCGACATTTTTATTTCTTATTTTCAGCACAGGTGTAGGAAAAATCATGAACCAAAATGTTATTTATTTTCTAATTTAACATTTTTTTTACAAATATGACCATGGTCTTTTAAACATACAGTGACATTAAACATTGTTATGTTAAAAAAAAAGAAAAAAGAAAAAAAGCTTTTGTGCACAAATCAGAAAATACATTGTACATTTTACCTACAGGCCAAACAGTGTCTGTTGGCGGCAAAGGACCCAGCAAGTTGCTATTTTTAGATCGATTAAAAGTTGTCAAGAACAGGCGCTTACATTTGGATGTGTCCACTGATAGTAGGTTTGGTTGTGATCAATCAGAATGATGTGGGAATAAAAATGTATGACAGTTTGGTATGATGACATGTAATTCAAATATGCTGAAATGTAATATTATACATGATATAATATTATTATGGCTGTTGCCATGACCATGAACCCCAAGAAAGGTTTAATGTTATGTAAAATCAAAATACCAAAATCAAGCACCTACTAATCTGGTCTACGGTGCGGGAAGATTGAGGCCAACTTCGCCGCGCCGCGCTCATTGGCTCAGTATTGAACTTGCGTCAAGGCCGATGCGCGTAGATTCCCAGAATGTTTACTTTCGGTTAGATTCTTCGACAGCATTCGCAGAGGTGACTGCCGTTACAGAGGTGAGTAAAACTGACCATCGAAAGGAAAATAAGATTCATATTGGTAATACTAATAACATACTTGCACAAGCATGTATCTACCAAAACTGTATGGGAGCACATAGTTGGAAAGGCGTGGTGAAGCGATCAAATCGAATCGTCCGTCTCAGTCAGTGCACTGATCAGCCACCACGATTGAACGTCACTGTCTGTATTTTGTATGTAAGCAGAGCTTCCAAACTAGTTAAATCCTGATGTAGTTTACAAAAACAAAACAAAATCTCATTCCTGTTCCATTGTTATTCTTGTAGTTGTGATATATTCTAGTGAAACTGAAAGTAAGTGTTAAAAGCAGAAAAGCCGGACTGAATCAGGTAAATGGGTTGGGAAAGTTTTGCTAAGAAATCCTGTTATTTCCCTGGGTTAATAAGCATCTCTTTGTCCAACTATTTACACAATTTATTTGACTAGTTTGTGGTTTCAATTGAAATTATTGTTGTATTTATTTCTAGACTGCACGAACTTGCATTGATTGCATTTCATTGTTACAGCACAAAACACTGAATGACACATACTGATTGACGAGCATGCCAATAGCCTTCTCGTTTTACAGTATAGGTACTGATAGTTACATACAAGTTTGAATATCACTTTGAACACTGCCACATTCAGTTCTTTTCATCATTGAATAATTTTGTTTCAGGAAGCAAGCACCACTTTTGTCAGAAGTGTGTCAAGCTCAAAGTACTATTTCACAAAAGGTGAGAAGTTATTCGTTACATTTGCAACATTTATTGTTAAAAAATATTAAACATAAAGGCAGAATTTGTTTGTCTTGTGATTGTGATGCCTACAACTACACCCGCTTGTGATTTCTCAGTCAAGTTACTGCAGATTTGTGTATATTTCAGTCTCATGTGGTATTTGCCATATTTTTGTGTGAACATGTGTATTTTTCAAGACTTAGATTCTGTGATAACATAAAATACCATAACACATTTGACACCAGTGCATCATATAATATTTTTGGATAATTCTCATTACGCATGATTTTTTATTGTGTCACTGTGTGTACATTTACATGTGTTTTTAAATGTCAACAGGTGACAGTTCCACTTTTGGAAGAGGTGTGCAGTGAGATTGCAGAAAATGAATGCCTGTCAGCTGATCTGTGAAGCCATGTTAAAACCTTGGACTGTAAGTGTTTAGAGAAACACTGTATGAATGAATACAATTTTGTTGGAGTAGTGTTTTCACTTTTGCTTATAATGTAAAACAATTTCAAGTTTAAATTTCAAGTTATTCAGTTACGCTGAGAATAAGCTGTCATATATAGTAAGCAGTGCTCCCTGTATGGCATACGTGTAATTATTGTTGATCATTCGCGTACACATTCCAGACTTCAATCAATCAATATGAAGCTTGTCAATGTGCAAGTGTTCTTTTTGAATACAATGGTGTGTGTGTTTGCCTTTCTTTTAAAGTTATACGAGGCAGGGAATTATCCCAAGATATGGACTAATAAAAATCTATTATTGTATATATATATATATACATTGGACCACCCCCCCCCTTGGCGGCCTATACTATATATATACCACCCCCCCCCCCCCCCAATTTGATAATCCCTCCCTTTTAAGACCTTATTTTGTCA
Organism: Littorina saxatilis; assembly: GCF_037325665.1. NCBI lineage: Eukaryota > Metazoa > Mollusca > Gastropoda > Littorinimorpha > Littorinidae > Littorina > Littorina saxatilis. The sequence continues at coordinate 8,845 of NW_027128193.1, forward strand.
GTTTGTCTGTGCATAACTTCTGTAAATTTTCCTTCATTTTAAGACTGCCTCCTTTTAAAGACCCGCTTTCTCAGATTGTTTGAGGTAATACAAAGGTGGTTCTATTGTATGTGTTCAAGTGTAAGACTTTGTGGTCTGTTTGACAGGTGCTGTTCTTCGGGACAAACTTCAGGTGTTTGAGTCATGCCTTGGTCTACGAGGGAAGTTCCGGAACGCGGCCAAGGAAAAGGCTCACTCATTGTACTACGCAAGCCATGCAAGCATTACAGAGGTCACCAAGTCGACTCATGCATCAGCTTCCATTTGCCTCAGGATGTTTGAAAGGCTGGTCGAAGCAACCTATGGGTGCAAACAGGAAGACAACGCGAATGACCGACCGGTGCCAGTGTGTGAGGAAGGATGTGATCAGGTATGTTGCTGGGAGTGTGGTGAAGAAACTAAAAAAGAAAGTTTGGGGCCTCAAGAAAGGTGCATACAGATACGAGAAACTGCGCTGTTTAGAAGCACTGAGGTTCAGTGAGCTGTCAGAAAGTGATTGTGATTCTTCAACTGACATGACAACGGTGCTTAACCGAGGAGGACTGACATTTGTCAAAGACAACATTGTGCAAATGTTCCTTGACATGCAGGACATTTTTCGTCGGACTGTGGGTGTCGCTTGCTCTGCCAAAATGAAAGCTGATGACAATGACTTTCTGCAACAGTGCCAAACCAATGATACAGTGCCTGTGCTTTTTTATGACACAGTTTATGCATTTGACATTTCTTTGAAAGTGCGAGAAGATGTTTTCGAAAATGCTGTCCTGCTTTTTTTTTTAAATCCGAGTTCACCACAAGCTGAGGACAATGTCAATGATGGACAAAGTGCAGCGCGGGTGGAAAGAGTAGAGCATGAAGAACAGGTTGCGTACCAGTGACACTAACATTAACAAGGTGTGAGACGGGCAAAGTTAGCTACATTGGTGCTCAGTGATTTACAAGCATGTTTTCTGTTGCTATGTAAATTCTCCTGTCTTATGTAGAACACACACACTTTGTATTACATTTTTTTTTTTACAATAATCTCATTTGGTGCTGGGTACAAATATTTTAAAAGTTTTCAGGTTCATGTTATTCTCTAGTTTCACTTTTTGTTTTACGCTCGACACGTGTTTGAATCTGTATCTGTCTGCAACTGTGAGTAAGTACACCTGAATCCAACATACTAAAGAGAAATAGAGAGCTTCAGTATTTAGTCTGTACTTTAAAAAAATTGTTATTGCTTGCATTTTTCTTCCGTTGTATTTTTTATGTCTTGAAAATAATAAAAATTGCTTTGAAAATGTATTGTGTACCGCAGTCAGAAGTAATTTATTACTTTTGGGAGTTTAGTAACGTGATATCAGTTTTCAATTGTTCGTTCACTTATATTGCTTTCAGATTTCACACACAAGAAACAGCAGCACGGTTTTCGTTGCGAAAAAGGGCATTGGCAGTGCTACGCGATCGAATTGTGTATTATGTACACGCGGTGTTCTTCTGGAAAAGACCGAAGCGACATGTGACGTCAGTCGTTCAGCCCGCGAGCGGTGGGAGGGGGGGGGGGGGGGGGGTTCACATGGTTTGTTTGTTTGTTTGTTTGTTTCAGACACACACCCATATACACACATTTCACATGTAAACCATTTGTCCGCCCCCTGTTGATATTTATCGACTAAGTTCCTTGTCTACATTTCCACACAAATAATACATTTCTGTTTAGGGTGTCAGATTGTGCCCTATATAATCTTCTACTTCCAAGGGTGTCATGCATTTACTGTTGCCCTCTTTACACCCCCGGTATAGGGGTGTGTATAGGTTTCGGTCGATGTGTTTGTGTGTTTGGGTGTTTGTGTGTTTGTTTGTGTTCGCAAGTAGATCTCAAGAATGAACGGACCGATCGTCACCAAACTTGGTGAACAGGTTCTATACATTCCTGAGACGGTCCTTACAAAAAATTGGGACCAGTCAAACACACGGTTAGGGAGTTATAAGGACTTATAGACGGACAGCCCCGTTGGTCAAAGGGAAATAACCATTCTCACTGCCACCAACTGAGAAGGTTATTTCCCTTTGACGGGGGTGTTTTTCCTATCGGAGGAATTTCTTGTTGGTGTTTAGTTTAAGTATTAAATGTGTCCGTCGAATACGCTTGTGCATCTTTGGGATGTTTTTTTGTATTCTCGTCCTTTTTGTTGTTGAGATGATTGATTGCGGAATTAAGCCAGCAAACCTGGACCTTTTTTTATTTGGCCTATATTGGTTGGAGCTGTGCGGGTAGCTATCATTTGTGCCCGCGTGTGTCGGTTCATCGGTTTTGTAGTTTAACGCAGAAAATGAACTTTTGACGAAGAAATAACAATTTCTCAGAGCATAATGAAATTGAAGCAAAAGGAAGTTTTACACCATGTCAACATAATCAACACAAATATTTCTTTTCTTTCAAAGGACGGACACAGCAGAAAAGATACCAACACCGAAATCAGCTGGTGGTTTGCAAGTTATTTGTCTGCATATGCGATGTTGAAGGGCTACACTGCCGCTTGTCAATTCAAATTACGTTCCATGCGAATGTGTATGTGTCCGTGGTTTTTTTTTGCAAGTGTTAAAATGAAGTGTATCGTGAACAACTTGACACTTAGAGAGAAGCGCCATGAGATCTTTTATCCCGTTTGGCAGCAGGCCGAATGTTGGACTTGTAAACGGGAATTCTTGACTTCAACAGTAAACACAGTGCAGAAGCAAACATACCCATGGTTTTGCCATTTTACGCCGCAACGCAACCTGCCGAAGACAATTTTTTGTGGGACCCTGATTGACAAAAGAAGATGGGCAAGACACAGCGGGTGGTGTCGTGCAATAGGAGAGTGGATTTTCTTCATGTTACCTGATCTGTCTGAGTCAGTCAGTCTGGGCAGAATCAACTCACCAGGACTGCCTGAACTCGACAGTTCTGCTTCTCAGTCATAGTGATCTTTAAATGTAGACGAGATGAAGTGAAACATAATGGAAGAAGTGAAGTTAGTGTGACAAAGTACACTCTTATGTTGGATTGCATCATTGCCCATAGTAAAGCACCACACAAAACAATGAAATACAATTTTAACATTAACTTTTCGGCACATTTCTCTTCTGTGAAATGAATTTCTTGGTAAAATGGTGTTGTTGTTGTTGATGTTTCGAGCGGGTATGGACTATCGATCCATGAGTGACGTAAGCAACCTTTAACCCGGATGGGGACGAAATGCAAGACCCAGAAGTGAAAGGCTCAGTCGGTATGGAACTCGAATTTTGTATTATTTTTTGGTTATCTACCTTTAGTTTTTCAAGTTTTATTGATATTGTATGAAGCGACGAAACCTACACGTGGTATTTTTTCACGGCAGTTCCTAATATTATTTGACTGATTTTGTGTGTGTGCTGCGTTCTAGTTCGCTGTTTTTACTTCCGGTTCATTTGAAATAATTATGTGAGAATGGTGCATGCATGCTTTTACAACAATCACCACGTGTTCTCTTGACTCCATATCTGTGGTGCCTTGCTGATCCACCTTGAACAAGATCAACTGAACACACTTCCACGTTTGCAATTATTGGTGGGCTGTCTATGATATGCACAACATACTTACTTTGTTATTTAATTTCACACATGCGTCGGTCCTGTACGAAATGCTTCCTGCTGATGTAAATGTATTTAAACCTTTTTCTAATTTCTTAGCTTTACTTCCGATCACCATCTACTTCCTCTGTCTCAAGCCTTTCAACTTGAGTATTCTGTCCAAGTTCCCCTCGTGAAGATTCTGCAGCAGCTTCCAGGGATTGCGTTGAAGCATGAGTTTTGCGTATTTGACGGAGTATATTTTGAGCTAACACTATCCCTGAAATTCCATCTTGAATGTGCTCGTGCAGCTTCCCTCTTGAATGTGCTAGAGCAGCTTCCCTCTTGAATGTGCTAGAGCAGCTTCCCTCTTGAATGTGCTAGAGCAGATTTCCTCTTGAATGTGCTAGAGCAGCTTCCCTCTTGAATGTGCAAGATCAGCTTCCCTCTTGAATGTGCTCGAGCAGCTTCCCTGTTGAATGTGCTAGAGTAGCTTCCCTCTTGAATGTGCTAGAGCAGATTCCCACTTGAATGTGCTAGAGCAGCTTCCCTCTTGAATGTGCAAGATCAGCTTCCCTCTTGAATGTGCTAGAGCAGCTTCCCTCTTGAATGTGCTAGAGCAGCTTCCCTCGTGAATGTGCTAGGGCAGATTCCCTCTTGAATGTGCTAGAGCAGCTTCCCTCTTGAATGTGCAAGATCAGCTTCCCTCTTGAATGTGATAGAGCAGCTTCCCTTTTGAATGTGCAAGAACAGTTTTCCACTTTAATATTATGCAGCAGGTTCTCTTTAAGTCTGGAAGAAGGGAGCTGCTGCATAACATTGAAGAGGACATCTGGGCAAAACATTCGAAGAAGAAGCTGCTGCAGAAAATGTAGATGAAACCCTCTTTGAGAAAAAAAGAAGAAGAACACTAGGCAGAAAACTTTAAAAATTAATCTGTACTGCTGCAGAATATTCATAATTGAAGATTCTGGAAAGGACGTGAAAATGAAATATTGGCACTACCATCAAGAGAGAAGCTGCTACATAAAATCCAAGATGGAAGCTGCTGCAGTAAGTTGGAGAGGAACTCTTGGCACCAAATGGAAGAAGGAAACTGTTCCAGAATAATCGAGGGAGAGCTGTATACTTTTCAGGGGGGGGGGGGGGGGGCTGCATAATTTTCTCGGGGGTTCTGCATAATTTTCAAAAGGGATGCTGCCCTGGACAAAACATTCAAGATAGAAGCTGCTGCAGAAAAATGAAGAGAAAAACTGTGCAGAACCTTCATGAGAGACGCCGGGGCAGAACATTAGAAAAATACTGCTGCAGATAATAAAAAAAGGAAATCGCAGAACATTCAGAAGAGGAACTGCTGCAGACAATTTCAAATGAAAACGACTGCAGGAAATTTGAAGAGGAAATCTGAATATAAAATCTGAGAAGGAAGTTGTTGCAGAATATTCATGAGTGAAGCTGCTACGGCATATTTAAGAGGGAATTATGCTGCAGAAAATCAAAGAAGAACTCTGGGCACAAAATCCAACATGTTTTTTTTTCAACAGAACATTCAAGAAAGATGTTGCTGCAAATTATTCATGAATAGAAAGTCAAACAGAACATATGGGCAGAATGTTCAAGATGGAAGCTGCTGCAGACTATTCAAGAGGAAAACTGCAGCAAAAAATTAAAGTGGACATTTGAGAAGGAAACGCCCAAGAGGGAACCGCCTTCAAAATTTGTTGAAAGGGGACTTGATGTAGAAAACTGAAGACTAGGGTAAAATTCCAGAGGGAAACTGCTACAGAAAATGGAACTTTTTAACAAAAATCTGCTAAATAATATTCAATGGTAACTCAGCAGAATAGCAGAAACTCAAAAAGAAAATCCTGGCAGAAAATTCAAGAAAGAATTCAAGAAAGAATATCCAAGTGAGAAGCTGCTTAGCCAGATGATGAGAAAATCTAGGTAGAGACGTCAAGAGGGGAACTGCTGTAGAATATCCAGAAGGAAAACTGTTGCAGAAAATAGAAGTGGACATTTGAGAAGGAAACGTTCAAGAGGGAACCGACTGCAAAAAACAAAAAACAAATCAGAATCTGCTGCTGAAATTCACGCGGGAAGCTGCTGGAAATGAATAGAAAAAGACATCTGGGCAGAAAAACCAAGAGAAAATTTAACATAACATTCAAGAGTGATGCTGCTGAAGAATATTTCAAAAAGAAAACAGCTGCAGAAAATATAAGAGGAAATCTGAGCTGCGAATTAAAAAGAGAAACTGCTACAGAATATCTAAGAGGAAAACTGATCTAAACAAAATTAAGAGATCACCTTGGCAGAAATTCAGAGGAAAGCTCCTGCAGACTCTTCAAGAGGGACGCTTCTGCAGATTATTCAATGGGAAACTGTTGCGAAAATTGAAGAGGGATGCTGAACAGAAGCTGCTGCGACAAATTTTGAAAGGAAACTGCTGCAGACAACTCAACAGTAAATCTTGGAAGAAAATAAAAGAGAGAAGCTGCAGCGACGATTTGTTTTAGGAAACTGCTGCAGAGAATTCAATATTAAATATGGGAAGAAAATACATGAGGGAAGCTGCTGCGACTATATCTTTTAGAAAACTGCTGCAGAGAATTCAATAGTAAATATGGGAAGAAAATACAGGAGGGAAGCTGCTGCAGACTATTCCTTCCCCAGATTCTCTTTATTCATATAAATCTGCCTCATTATTTACTCATTTATTTCTGCCTCCGACTTGTCCTTACACTTTCTACCTCTAACTTGTCTCTTTGTTTTGAGACTTTAGTTTTCCTAGGTAAATTTTGTCCAATATATCTTTTTTATTTTCTGTCTCTGGTCCTTCCATGTCATTTTTACGCCAGCAATCCTATGTCTAAAGCCCTACTCTGTAATTCTTGCCACTTACTCTTTTCTGTATTTTCTGCAACTGGTTATCTCAACTGGCTCGAAAAAGGATGTGTGTGTGTGTGTGTGTGTGTGTGTGTGTGTGTGTGTGTGTGTGTGTGTGTGTGCCTGTCTGTATGTTGGTCTGTCTGTTACTTCTTGTATCTGTCTGTCTATCTCTGTCTCTTTGTCTTTGCGTGTCTGCTGTTGTTGTCATTTCTCTTCTTATTTTCTTTAGGTCGGGAACGCAATGTCGGCGAGGCCAGTTTCAGACAATCCAGTGGCTGACGTTAACATGCAAATTGGTAAGGTTACAATGTCATATCCCTTTAATAGAGGGAGTTAAGTATTTCAGTTTATTCCCCCCTCTGCTTCTTTTCCTCATGGAGAAACGACAAACTAAGTGATATCACTTTAAATATGCTCAGTCTAGTCTATCAAAACCACAATCGTTCCTGCATGTCCTTGTAAAATCCGCAGCGAAGAAAACGTCTCTAAATACAGTCGAACCTGAAAAGGGACCACCCAAAAATTGTCCCTATAGGCAGGTTGTCGTTATTGAAAGGTATCAAAGGGTGGTCACCATGGCAAGGTTCGACTGTAACAGCTTCTCTGTGCTAAATTTCGTTTCTGCACGCAAGCCAAGGCGAAGTTTATTTTAGAAATCGCAAGGATTACATGAAAAAGTTAATGAAAAAGAAGAAAGAACATACGTATAAACGCATGATGGGCTAATTGAAAAAAAAACCCACTGTTCTACTAAAGTATTAACCAGGCAGCTCAGCTACTTACTTACCTTTTTCAGTGACGTCCCATTAACACTAACAGACGGAAGCCTAATTCTGTTCAACATAAATGAGTAGAAGATGAATTTGTGTTTGATATAAGATCTACATTTCTAACTTTACCACACACAAAATGACATGACAGCTAGCCAAAGTGTCAGTATGATTTGAGATGAATAATGCTTCAGGATGTCAAAGTTTCAAGTCCGACAGATCAGAAACATGTGTTCTACAAACCAACTGTCAGAGTTTCCTGACACATGATTTGTTTAAACGTGCCTACGTGTATGATGAATTAATGGGATTTTTTCTCATCGCTGATTAATACGTAGGCTGTTCCATTATTACTTAGAAACTCAGAAACGGAAACGCATACCAACAATGTAACCGGGCTATTTTCTATACCAATCCTTTTCCAGCCAACACCCAACTGGCCATCCTCTAAAAATACCTCATTCAAGCCTGGGACCACGTGACACCAGCTATACCTTGTATGAAGGCTTGTATATATACCTTGTGTGAAGGCTCAGACAGAGTCTTAAAGGCTCCCAAACCGTTTTTCCGCGGCAGTTTATTGACATCCGAGAACAGGCTGAACTACCATGGGGAGATGTAAACAAAAAATAGGGTGGATGCGACAACAGCAGTGCTACATTTGGTGCCAAGAAATCTTTTGTCGCAAAGGCGGTATGCACATGTGCTTTGTCATGCTGCAGCATAAGCCCTCGAATACCTGTGTCAGGACGGTGTTTGTGCCAAGCTTCATTTCTTCTTCTTCGGCGTTCCATGCTAATCTGAGGCATAATCCATAGTGGTGGCGTGCGAGCTCGTCTCCCAAGAACTTAGTTTAGGTTCCCACACTGTGTCCGGAAACACAGTCAGCATCGCTCCGACTTCGTTGGGGGGTGGTTTGAATTCGGAGTGTCCTTCTCCTAGACTGGTTGCCTGCCATGGCTGATGAGTCCGGTCTGCCCATGGTTTGAATTCAGAGTGTCCCTCTCCTAGACCGGTTGCCTGCCATGGCTGATGAGTCCGGTCTGCCCATGGTTTTATTTACATGAGTATCCTTCTCATGCCCCTTATGACTCGAGGAGAGTTTGCTGATATTAGTCTGACCTCTCTCCGTTGACCTGTCCAGCATGCGAGACGCTACCAGAAGTTTTGACACTCCCGCTGGCATAGCTCTCGGGGTCATAGAAGTACTCAAGCTCCCACACCTCGTCAAGGAATCAGCCGTGTGTGGAGGCCAAGCTTCAAATACCTTAGGCCATTAGTGGTGCAAATAGCAGTCAGACGTGACTGTATGCCTGTCCTCAAGAGTCACAGTGTTTAAATTCTTTGATCTAGCGACGAAAAATGCCAGCATTTGTTTT
>NW_027128193.1:30000-40000 GCF_037325665.1 Littorina saxatilis
TCTCTCTCTCTCTCTCTCTCTCTCTCTCTCTCTCGGGCTGTTGTGCGACGGTCTATCGTACGTGTTTATGTTTCAGAACAAATACGGCCTACCACTCAAAATCCGACACCTACTGGAGGCACGACAACAACGTGATGTTCTCTCACTTCTGGTCGCCAGCTGAACGCGGAGAAGACCGGGGAAGACCACCTCAGGGATATGTCTGTTTCCTTCCAGTGATGTTACCCGCCAGGCCAACGACTCGTGCCAGGCTAATTTTGTATTTAACAGTGCAATTGCCATTGCAAGAAACCAGGTGTGCGTGTGTGTGTGTGTGTGTGTCTGTGTGTGTGTGTGTGTGTGTGTGTGTGTGTGAATACGAATACGAATACGAATAAACTTTATTGTCATGAAACGTAGTGTTTATAAGACACGGGAAGATAAATAACCAAATGATTACATTGTTTCTTTTTTTGGGAAGCAATTATATACAAATTCTCCCAATTTAGTTTGTACTTTGTCTACTTGCAAAAGTTGACTTGGTACATCATATGAATATATAGGTCGATTAATTTCACTCATGAAAGATTTTTGTAATTGGTTGTTTTCTATGCAGTTATCTAGAAAATGTATTTCATCTTCTATTACTCCACATGTTTCACATAATCTATTTTCCCTGGGTGTATTGCTGTATCTACCAGTTTCAATTTTCAGGTCGTGGGCACTTATTCTTAGTTTACACAACGATTGTTTATATTTTCTTTGTTTTATGCATAACAGATATGGTTCCGTTTTATAATTTGTTATTATTCTTTGATACAAATTTAACTTTGGTGAACTTCTTATTTGACCTTTCCAGAATTGTATATATTGGAGTTCCAATTTTTGACATATAACATATTTTAACCTTTTGACATTAAAAGTGGACTGATTTTTCCACACATGATCTAATCCAATGACTTCTAACAATTGTTTTACAAATGTGACCCTCCACCACGAAACTGATGATGAGTCGCATGTCACCTCGCGCGGTTCTGCGCTAGGCTTAATAAAAGTCCGAGGAGTGTCTGGTAACAGTGTGAGGGTCACCTTAGTCACAGGCTTATAACTCAAACAGTTTTCGCTCTTTTCTAAAACGGTTTTCACCACTGGATAGAGCATAACAAACTCTTTAGAAAAATGTAAAAAATATGAAAATCATGCAAAGGTGACATGCGACTCATTCTGTGGTGGAGGGTCACAAATGATATCCATGGATATGTTTCACTGCCTTTGGTGTACATACGATTATATACTTTGCTCAGATGAGATGTTTTTGGAAGATCCAATATGTGTAACCAGTACGCAATGATATTACATATTATTGTAATGCTAACTGGGAATCTTCCTAATTCTCCTAGTACTGGTACTACCATAGTTTTCTTATGTTTACAGAATTTTGAATGAACTTTTTCATGATGATATTTACAAGTCATGCATTCTTTAAACATTTTGGATAAATCTAACAGTTTATTTGTATTAATTTGTGTGTGTGTGTGTGTGTGTGTGTGTGTGTGTGTGTGTGTGTGTGTGTGTGTGTGTGTGTGTGTGTGTCTGAGACACACAACGTCTCTAACCTGACAAAATAGACTGTCTTCCCTCAAATGGTCACCAATTTTCACATTTCGTATTCTCATGAATAAGGTGGTAGATCTCTCAACGTGTGTGGGCACATATCTTGCAAGTAGAAAGTCGACTCGGAGGCTGTTGAGGGCAGCATAAATATAACCACGTATTGGGATATGATATCCCCTGTAGTTTATCTCTGCGGGAAGCACACACATCTCAAGAATGTTTTTATTTAATAGCGTAACGACTGCCAATGTGCGCGTGTGTGTGTATGTGTGTGTATATATATATATATATATGTGTGTGTGTGTGTGTGTGTGTGTGTGTATGTGGTTGTGTGTGTGTGTGTGTATGTGTGCGTGTGTGTGTGTGTGTGTGTGTGTGAGAAGGGGAGGAAGAGAGAGAGAAGGGATAACTTTTACTTGTTGTTTATAGCCTTTTTGCCTTTTAAAAAAACCAATTATTGTATCATATATGTAAGGAGTGTATGGGTGTATGATTGTTATACACACCAGAAAAAATATCAATGGCTTTTATTCTTAATGGCAGAATACGCTTTTGTACATGTATTTGTTCGGGTTCTGTTCTTACATTCGCATCATAATTTGTTGTCTGTTTGTCTACTATAAAGGCCAATAGGTCGATGTACCCGTGAATGTCTTGTTTTGTCAAAAATGAAAAGTTTCATTAACTACTATTCTTGTTATTTGATTCTGCTTTTTCTTCGCCGAGAAAGAGAAAGAAAAACTGCGTTTGAGGAATCAGCAGCCCGCATACTTATTAAACTAATTTCCAACTTACAAGTACATGCTTACAAATTAGATTAACAATGCTGCTTGATTGATAAACAAAGGACCAACTGGGAAAATGTTTACACGCGAGCCATTGCTTAATTTATTTGTTGTGCTCTAGCGTTAAATTCATAGTTTGGTAGCAAAACTGTTAAAGCATACTCTTGCCAGATTGAAGGAGTTTGATTTTATTTTATTTTTGTTCCCAAGTGTATGTAGGAATAATTTTTAAATTGTCAACCTTTTAACCTGATTCAAGGGCCGTTACTTTGTTTTTATTTTTATTTTCAAGGGTGGGTCGAAATGGAATATACCGCTCCCGGTGAAACGCTGTGAGGTACTCATTGTTTTTCGTCGATGATCTTTAAGTAATTTGCTTCAATCTAATGTTTTTTATAATGCAAATCTGAGCTCGGCGCTGCTTCAAGTTTCTCACATAACTGTATAACGGCTATGCAAACCTTTTATTAAGCAAATATGATGCTATGGTGTTAGTATGCTTGGTACCGAGAAGCTCATTGGAGATAATTTATAATGGGGGGGCTCATTCAGTGAGAGGGAAAACGAGTTTTTGTTATTCCGGTGTGTTAATAAACAAGAAAGGTTAAATCATTGGAACGTTTAATTCAGGACAAAGCCAAACATTCACAAGAACTTAGAATGTGACTGGGTTGACCCCAAGGTGGTCGTTCCCTTGGTGGTTAATAGATCTACCTTGAAATTTCACATTCAGTATTTACCGAATTGAATGGTAATTGTACATTATTTGCATTTGCTTAGGGTGTTAAATCATCCCATTTGCAAAATGAAACATTACCAAGACTTTGTTACAGTTGAAATTTTATAAACTCTGTTCTTAGATGGTTTGCTAACTAATGATGAATAGTACAGCCATATAAAAGCCATCGTCACGACCAGATGCTGAGATGATGTTGTGAAAACTTTCAGATTTGTAAATAGACCTACTGTGTTTGTGTGTGTATGTGTGTGTATGTGTGTGTATTATTGGCATTTCCAGCTCAGCCAACTACGGACATTAGTCCCTCTTCCCACTGATAAGGTTTCTAGAAGCGTGGTGTTCTTCGGTAGCTAATTATGGTACAGTTTAACTTGGCAATGAATACCGTTTGTGCTTTTCTCACTCCAGTGCAGAAAATACAATGATTATGGAAGGGTCCTTTTTGTACTTAGTAAGTGGAGTACATTCACAGATTTTATTCTGAGCAGGGCAGCATTCTATGTGTCTGTGTGTATACTTTATGTGTGTCTGGTTGTAAGTTGAAGAGTTTTTACGCAACCTGAAAAAAACGTACCAAACGAAATTCAAGAGTAAACATTGACGTTGTCGAAAGATGATTTTCGAATGGACAAAGGGAATGTACTCATTACAGCCTCGTAGTTGTGTACCTCAGCTGTTAGTCACATCCGTGTTCTCCTGGTTGCCACCATCGAACGAGAAATAAAACATATCAGCCACTGAAAAAAAGCAAATGTTAAGGCTTGAGTCCAGCCCTAACTAATTGATGAGAATGTTTTTAATTGAAATATTCTTTGGTTTAGGGAGTAATAATTAAGGCCAGAACATAAATAGGACTTAACATGCTAATTTCTGAAATAACGACTGAGACTTTCTTTCTTTATTTGGTGTTTAACGTCGTTTTCAACCACGAAGGTTATATCGCGACGAACGACTGAGACATGACCATGGGGTATCAGACTTTTTTTTATAACAAAAACACTACTGAATAAATTACTGACATTACTATGGATATGCAAACAAATCCATAATACACAATCAAGGGATCACACATCGAAGAGCGCAAGGAACAAAAGAGAGTACATAACACAGTTACTTTACTCTTAATATCCAAAACGTATATTAAGTGGCTACTAGAATGTATTCTCTTTACTTTTTCAGTATTGATCCGGTTAGATAATGATTCAGACATGCAACACAAGAACATAGTGTATCTTGTTTTGGTGTGTACTTTTGTTTAATTGTTAGTGTTCAAATCCATGTCACAACCTCTGGTTTCCATGTTACGAAGTTGACGTACTTTAAAACCCTTGTAATGCCCTGAACGGAGACAAACAAAATGTGCAAATATTTCTAATTCTATATCTGCAGGCTAAGGATATAATATTATATGGAACCAGTTCTCATTTTAATTAAATCAATTTGTATGGTTAAAATGTCTCAGTTAAGTAAAAAATGTCAACTTCGTAACATGTTTTGCACTGGTACACAGTTCTGGAGAATAACCCTACTACAAACAACTCTGTTGCTTCCACTGCCATTTTGACAGGTAAAAATGCTTCTAGTCCACACCTGAGAAAAAAACAATTAAAGTGGTGCTACCTGCTGTGTTTGGCTGTTGACTTTGTGTTTTGTGTGTCTGTATCAACAGCCTTTAAAAACAATATTTGTTGTAATTGAAATAACCTGAGTGTAAGTATATCGTAAAAGTGGGTCAGTTAGTCAGTGTGAGTGATTTAGTGAGTTTAGTAGGAGGGGTATGAATAAGAGTTGATTGTATTTGTAAATGTATTTAGTGTGTGCAATTTCTACTTGCGTAAATCTGGGTCTTAAATGAATGGTGGAGTGTTTGTGTAAGAATGTTTGCGTAACAATTTCTAACGAGAAAAAAATAAAAGAAAACGTAAACGACAGTTTATACGATAATTTATTAAAACACATATGCGGGATGTGACCGTTGTTAGTTCAACAAATTGTAGAAAATATAAAAGATTTTCTCTCATGTTTAGCACTTTTTCAGAGTAAACGTGACATGTCTCTATATTTTTTAATAGATTGTTCAATTGTTCTTTTAAGTCAATGACCGGATGCAATAAACAGAATTACAAACCTCCTCTGTAGTCCTTGTAAAAAAGCATTCAGCGTGTGTTGAATTGAATTCTCTATGTGTTTTTGTGTGTGAACACGCAATCACGCGGACACAAACACATGGACAAAAAGACAGACAGACAGACATAAAGAGAAACACACACACACACACACACACACACGCTCGCAAAACACACACACACACACACACACACGCATTTACAAACGCGCACGTACGCATTAACACGCACGCGTGCGCACAAACACACGCACACTCACACACACACACTTACACACACACACACACACACACACACACACACACACATAGGTGGTTTTACAGTCATTTGGGGTCGGCTGTGTATCAAAATGCCATCTTGCTCAAAACACAGGCATTTGGGGTCTCTTTTGTTTTAAGTGTTAGAAAGTTTCTTAAAACTTCAATGAGCGTTAAATGCCATTTTAAAGTGTGAAAACTCATTTCAGGAGGTTATTACATAAAATGCAACCTCCAGCGTGATTTTTAGAAAAACAGACATTTGGGGACGATGTTTGCTGTACAGCAGTGAAATGGGGACGTATGTGTACACAAAGTGCAGAGCTAGAATTACGTTATCGGTGCTATGAATGTTTTAGGTGTTAGAAAGTTTGTTAAAACTTCAATGAGCGTTAAATGCCATTCTAAAGTGTCAAAACTCATTTCAGGAGGTTATTACATAAAATGCAACCTCCAGCGTGATTTTTTAGAAACAAACAGGTATTTGGGGACGATGTTTGCTGTACAGCAGTGAAATGGGGACGTCCAAAAGTGCAGAGCTCCCGCAGAGCTATATGAATGGTTTCATCACATATATGGCGCTAGGCGACATATGTTGTGAAAAATTTTACAAATCACGTTTTTGCGCCCGATATTTTCTTGTCATCTCCAAAGTCAAGGGACAAACACGAAATTCCTTGACTTTTGGGGTAGCGCGACTCTGTTAATTTTAAGAATTAAAAAAAAAAAAAATTCATTACTAGGATGTCCCATCGTTGGGAAATTCCGGTCGCTTCCTCCGAGTGGAAAGCTAGCAGTGACAGAGTCGCACTACCCCAAGTCAAGGGATCTATTAGTCCTGTTTCGCCGTTATCCCAATTCGCCCCCATCCCATTTTGGCGACATTTCTCAGGCCAAGTGTCATTTTACCACCATATCATGTACCATTAGCTCCACATCCCATTTTGGCGCAATCCCGTTTCGCCGTTAGCCCATTTCGCCCCCATCCCATTTTTGCGACATTTTACAGGCCAAGTGTCATTTTACCACCATGTCATGTACCATTAGCTCCACGTCCCATTTTGACGCAATCCCGTTTGGCCGTTATCCCATTTTGCCCCCATCCCATTTTTGCGACATTTCATAGGTTATGTGTCATTTTACATGCCATTCTAAAGTGTCAAAACATTTCAGGAGGTTATTACATAAAATGCAACCTCCAGCGTGATTTTTTAGAAACAAACAGGTATTTGGGGACGATGTTTGCTGTACAGCAGTGAAATGGGGACGTCCAAAAGTGCAGAGCTCCCGCAGAGCTATATGAATGGTTTCATCACATACATGGCGCTAGGCGACATATGTTGTGAACATTTTTACAAATCACGTTTTTGCGCCCGATATTTTCTTGTCATCTCCAAAGTCAAGGGACAAACACGAAATTCCTTGACTTTTGGGGTAGCGCGACTCTGTTAATTTTAAGAATTAAAAAAAAAAAAGAAAATTCATTACTAGGATGCCCCATCGTTGGGAAATTCCGGTCGCTTCCTCCGAGTGGAAAGCTAGCAGTGACAGAGTCGCACTACCCCAAGTCAAGGGATCTATTAGTCCTGTTTCGCCGTTATCCCAATTCGCCCCCATACCATTTTGGCGACATTTCTCAGGCCAAGTGTCATTTTACCACCATATCATGTACCATTAGCTCCACATCCCATTTTGGCGCAATTCCGTTTCGCCGTTAACCCATTTCGCCCCCATCCCATTTTTGCGACATTTTACAGGCCAAGTGTCATTTTACCACCATGTCATGTACCATTAGCTCCACGTCCCATTTTGGCGCAATCCCGTTTGGCCGTTAGCCCATTTCGCCCCCATCCCATTTTTGCGACATTTTACAGGCCAAGTGTCATTTTACCACCATGTCATGTACCATTAGCTCCACGTCCCATTTTGGCGCAATCCCGTTTGGCCGTTATCCCATTTTGCCCCCATCCCATTTTTGCGACATTTCATAGGCCATGTGTCATTTTACATGCCATTCTAAAGTGTCAAAACTCATTTCAGGAGGTTATTACATAAAATGCAACCTCCAGCGTGATTTTTTAGAAACAAACAGGTATTTGGGGACGATGTTTGCTGTACAGCAGTGAAATGGGGACGTCCAAAAGTGCAGAGCTCCCGCAGAGCTATATGAATGGTTTCATCACATACATGGCGCTAGGCGACATATGTTGTGAAAAATTTTACAAATCACGTTTTTGCGCCCGATATTTTCTTGTCATCTCCAAAGTCAAGGGACAAACACGAAATTCCTTGACTTTTGGGGTAGCGCGACTCTGTTAATTTTAGGAATTAAAAAAAAAAATTCATTACTAGGATGTCCCATCGTTGGGAAATTCCGGTCGCTTCCTCCGAGTGGAAAGCTAGCAGTGACAGAGTCGCACTACCCCAAGTCAAGGGATCTATTAGTCCTGTTTCGCCGTTATCCCAATTCGCCCCCATCCCATTTTGGCGACATTTCTCAGGCCTAGTGTCATTTTACCACAATATCATTTACCAATTGCCCCACATCCCATTTTGGCGCAATCCCGTTTGGCCGTTAGCCCATTTTTCCCCCATCCCATTTTTGCGATATTTTACAGGCCAAGTGTCATTTTACCACCATGTCATGTACCATTAGCTCCACTTCCCATTTTGGCGCAATCCCGTTTCGCCGTTATCCCATTTTGCCCCCATCCCATTTTTGCGACATTTCATAGGCCATGTGTCATTTTACCACCGTGTCAAACCACTAGCGC
Source organism: Littorina saxatilis (assembly GCF_037325665.1). NCBI lineage: Eukaryota > Metazoa > Mollusca > Gastropoda > Littorinimorpha > Littorinidae > Littorina > Littorina saxatilis. The sequence continues at coordinate 38,275 of NW_027128193.1, forward strand.
CACATTCCATTTTGTCGCCATGCCGTTTTGCCGTCATCCCATTTTGCCGCCATCTCTATTTCGCGACATTTTGGATTGTGGCAAAAATGGAATTTGGCGTAAACGGAATGTCTTCCTAGTTGAATAACGCAGTATAGTAGTATAGTGAGGCTTGGCAAGAAGAATAAATAAAAAATGTGATGGCGGCCAAATGGGATGGTGTCAAAATGGGATGACGTGCTATTGTTATGACACGGTAGTAAAATGACGCTTGGCTTGTGAAATGTCGCGACAATGGGATGGGGGATAAATGGAATACGGTGAAACGGCATGGCGGCCAAATGGGATATGGTGTCAAAATGGGATGTCGCGCTATTGTTATGACATGTTAGTAAAATGCCCTGTCACGTAGTCTCAATCCAAATTGGAAATCCATAGCATCATCATTATAATCATCCTCATCTCATTAATCATCCAAAATTATAAATTTTATAAAATGACGCTTGGCTTGTGAAATGTCGCGAAAATGGGATGGGGAAAAAAATGGGACGGCGGCAAAATGGGATTGCACCAAAATGGGATGTGGATCAGCCACTAGATTTCCAATTTTAAAGTCTTAGGTATGACCCGGTGTGACGTTTTCATCTTTCGCCGTGTTGATATTTCGATTTTCGGCCTCGTTGATCTAGTATAAACTCTACACTGAACAAAAAAAACACCCTTCGATAGTACTGATGAGCGACCTTGTGTACCTTACATTCATGGGGCCAAATTTGTCCAACCAATTATTTTATTTAACTTAGAAATTTGATTCATCCTAAAATGTTTCCCTTCTTACTCAAGGGACGTAACCACTCGGTACACGTTTTGGAAGAATTCGATTTTGGGAGTGAAATCTATTTAATTTCACAACCAATTTTTTTCACATGCAAGAAACTGACATGCTTTTCGTCCATAAATAATTTCTCTTCTTAATTTTACCAGGAAACAACATTTCGGTCTCGAGTAAATATCGAGGGGGAAATATGTACACAGGCGAAAGATGAAATCGTGACACCGGCCGAGGTTCAAACCCACGACCTCCCGATCACGGGGCGGACGCCTTACCACTAAGCTAATCGTGCCGGTTTACCCTTGAGTGACAGACGGACAGACAAAAGAATATACAGACAGACCGTAATTAACACAAACACACACACTCAGCAGAGCAAAGCGGTATAACACACAAACTCAGCAGAGCAAGGCAGTATTACACACACAGACTCTGCAGAGCAACTAAGTCGGTGACACACAGACACAGTTATTTGGGGACGATGTTTGCTGTACAGCAGTGAAATGGGGACGTCCAAAAACCGATAGCTCTGCGCTGTGCTATGAATGGTTTCATCAGTTACATATGGCGCTAGGCGACATAAGAGTATTTCCAATCCAGTCAGTAGCTAGCATTCACGACCCTGACAACGGATGGTTTGAGTCTGATTTATGAGAATGAGAATGAGGGAGAGAGAGTTGTATTAAATTGAATTGAATTAAATTGAATTGAATTTATCTTTCTCTTAACACTGTAACAGAACAAGAAATGGTAAAATGTTTTTTTTTCATCCCGCCCTCGCCCATTGAGTTAAAATAGAAGTTAACCACATTATGTTTGAAAATGTTCCAGTGCTTTATGTACAATAATGTTTCAATACAATCATAGTGTATTAACATTTTACCAGTATCAGCTGCAAAATAGAAGTAGTGCTTT
>NW_027128194.1:2500-10000 GCF_037325665.1 Littorina saxatilis
GAAATACCGAATTTGAATTATAACAATGGGTGATTTTGAACTTTAGCGTTGTAAATTCAAAGCTCCTAAACGAATCCAGTGCTATCATTATGGGGGCGAGGACGCCCCCATTCTATACGGATAGTTTAGAGGTTGACCATGGGCAGCGCCATTTTGTTGTGAAATACGTCATCAGTTTGTGTACACAGGAAGTTGTGACATCCGTCACCCTATGGGAGGGGTGAAGGCAACATTGTTCATCTGTAGAAAGTTGTGAAATCCGTCACCATATGGGAGGGGTGACGTCAAAATTGGTCATCACAGAGTTTGTGTAACACAGGAAGTTGTGAAATACGTCACCCTATGGGAGGGGTGACGTCAAAATTGTTCATCAAAAACATGATACGTCGCATTGTGCAGGGTCAACTGCAACAAACTCAAACCGAGCCATTCATACCTAGCTGTATTTGAGTGACTTATATACCGACATTTTTATATCTTATTTTCAGCACAGGTGTAGGAAAAATCATGAACCAAAATGTTATTTATTTTCTAATTTAACATTTTTTTTTACAAATATGACCATGGTCTTTTAAACATACAGTAACATTAAACATTGTTATGTTAAAAAAAAGAAAAAAGAAAAAAAGCTTTTGTGCACAAATCAGAAAATACATTGAACATTTTACCTACAGGCCAAACAGTGTCTGTTGGCGGCAAAGGACCCAGCAAGTTGCTATTTTTAGATCGATTAAAAGTTGTCAAGAACAGCCGCTTACATTTGGATGTGTCCACTGATAGTAGGTTTGGTTGTGATCAATCAGAATGATGTGGGAATAAAAATGTATGACAGTTTGGTATGATGACATGTAATTCAAATATGCTGAAATGTAATATTATACATGATATAATATTATTATGGCTGTTGCCATGACCATGAACCCCAAGAAAGGTTTAATGTTATGTAAAATCAAAATACCAAAATCAAGCACCTACTAATCTGGTCTACGGTGCGCCGCGCTCATTGGCTCAGTATTGAACTTGCGTCAAGGCCGATGCGCGTAGATTCCCAGAATGTTTACTTTCGGTTAGATTCTTCGACAGCATTCGCAGAGGTGACTGCCGTTACAGAGGTGAGTAAAACTGACCATCGAAAGGAAAATAAGATTCATATTTGTAATACTAATAACATACTTGCACAAGCATGTATCTACCAAAACTGTATGGGAGCACATAGTTGGAAAGGCGTGGTGAAGCGATCAAATCGAATCGTCCGTCTCAGTCAGCGCACTGATCAGCCACCACGATTGAACGTCACTGTCTGTATTTTGTATGTAAGCAGAGCTTCCAAACTAGTTAAATCCTGATGTAGTTTACAAAAACAAAACAAAATCTCATTCCTGTTCCATTGTTATTCTTGTAGTTGTGATATATTCTAGTGAAACTGAAAGTAAGTGTTAAAAGCAGAAAAGCCGGACTGAATCAGGTAATTGGGTTAGGAAAGTTTTGCTAAGAAATCCTGTTATTTCCCTGGGTTAATAAGCATCTCTTTGTCCAACTATTTACACAATTTATTTGACTAGTTTGTGGTTTCAATTGAAATTATTGTTGTATTTATTTCTAGACTACAAGAACTTGCATTGATTGCATTTCATTGTTACAGCACAAAACACTGAATGACACATACTGATTGACGAGCATGCCAATAGCCTTCTCGTTTTACAGTATAGGTACTGATAGTTGTATACAAGTTTGAATATCACTTTGAACACTGCCACATTCAGTTCTTTTTATCATTGAATAATTTTGTTTCAGGAAGCAAGCACCACTTTTGTTGTTGATGAAAACCCCTGTACAGTCAGAAGTGTGTCAAGCTCAAAGTATTATTTCACAAAAGGTGAGAAGTTATTCGTTACATTTGCAACATTTATTGTTGAAAAATATTAAACATAAAGGCAGAATTTGTTTGTCTTGTGATTGTGATGCCTACAACTACACCCGCTTGTGATTTCTCAGTCAAGTTACTGCAGATTTGTGTATATTTCAGTCTCATGTGGTATTTGCCATATTTTTGTGTGAACATGTGTATTTTTCAAGACTTAGATTCTGTGATAACATAAAATACCATAACACATTTGACACCAGTGCATCATATAATATTTTTGGATAATTCTCATTACGCATGATTTTTTATTGTGTCACTGTGTGTACATTTACATGTGTTGTTCTTTTTGGATACAATGGTGTGTGTGTTTGCCTTTCTTTTAAAGTTATACGAGGCAGGGAATTATCCAAAGATATGGACTAATAAGAATCTATTATTGTATATATATATATACAGTGGACCACCCCCCCCCCCCCCAATTTGATAATCCCTCCCTTTTAAGACCTTATTTTGTCAGTTTGTCTGTGCATAACTTCTGTAAATTTTCCTTCATTTTAAGACTGCCTCCTTTTTAAAGACCCACTTTCTCAGATTGTTTGAGGTAATACAAAGGTGGTTCTATTGTATGTGTTCAAGTGTAAGACTTTGTGGTCTGTTTGACAGGTGCTGTTCTTCGGGACAAACTTCAGGTGTTTGAGTCATGCCTTGGTCTACGAGGGAAGTTCCGGAACGCGGCCAAGGAAAAGGCTCACTCATTGTACTACGCAAGCCATGCAAGCATTACAGAGGTCACCAAGTCGACTCATGCATCAGCTTCCATTTGCCTCAGGATGTTTGAAAGGCTGGTCGAAGCAACCTATGGGTTCAAACAGGAAGACAACGCGAATGACCGACCGGTGCCAGTGTGTGAGGAAGGATGTGATCAGGTATGTTGCTGGGAGTGTGGTGAAGAAACTAAAAAAGAAAGTTTGGGGCCTCAAGAAAGGTGCATACAGATACGAGAAACTGCGCTGTTTAGAAGCACTGAGGTTCAGTGAGCTGTCAGAAAGTGATTGTGATTCTTCAACTGACATGACAACGGTGCTTAACCGAGGAGGACTGACATTTGTCAAAGACAACATTGTGCAAATGTTCCTTGACATGCAGGACATTTTTCGTCGGACTGTGGGTGTCGCTTGCTCTGCCAAAATGAAAGCTGATGACAAGGACTTTCTGCAACAGTGCCAAATCAATGATACAGTGCCTGTGCTTTTTTATGACACAGTTTAAGTTTATGCATTTGACATTTCTTTGAAAGTGCAAAAAGATGTTTTTGAAAATGCTGTCCTGCTTTTTTTTTTAAATCCGAGTCCACCACAAGCTGAGGACAATGTCAATGATGGACAAAGTGCAGCGCGGGTGGAAAGAGTAGAGCATGAAGAACAGGTTGCGTACCAGTGACACTAACATTAACAAGGTGTGAGACGGGCAAAGTTAGCTACATATGCAGTTGATCATATCATTAGTGCCAGTCCACGGATGCTCCCCCCTTGTTTGTGTGTATGTATGTGTGCAGGTTTGCATTTCAGTCTGCATGAGGTGAGCGATAGTGATTTTTAACTGTTGGTGCTCAGTGATTTACAAGCATGTTTTCTGTTGCTATGTAAATTCTCCTGTCTTATGTAGAACACACACACTTTGTATTACATTTTTTTTTACAATAATCTCTCTTGGTGCTGGGTACAAATATTTTAAAAGTTTTCAGGTTCATGTTATTCTCTAGTTTCACTTTTTGTTTTACGCTCGACACGTGTTTGAATCTGTATCTGTCTGCAACTGTGAGTAAGTACACCTGAATCCAACATACTAAAGAGAAATAGAGAGCTTCAGTATTTAGTCTGTACTTTAAAAAAAATTGTTATTGCTTGCATTTTTCTTCCGTTGTATTTTTTATGTCTTGAAAATAATAAAAATTGCTTTGAAAATGTATTGTGTACCGCAGTCTGAAGTAATGTATTACTTTTGGGAGTTTAGTAACGTGATATCAGTTTTCAATTGTTCGTTCACTTATATTGCTTTCAGATTTAACACACAAGAAACAGTAGCACGGTTTTCGTTGCGAAAATGTGCATTGGCAGTGCTACGCGATCGAATTGTGTATTATGTACACGCGGTGTTCTTCTGGAAAAGACCGAAGCGACATGTGACGTCAGTCGTTCAGCCCGCGAGCGGTGGGAGGGGGGGGGGGTTCACATGGTTTGTTTGTTTGTTTGTTTGTTTCAGAACCACACCCATATACACACATTTCACATGTAAACCATTTGTCCGCCCCCTGTCGATATTTATCGACTAAGTTCCTTGTTACGCTTTAGCTGGTAGAAGACTCTTTTGTGTGAGTGCATATGTAGCTAACAAACTGCAATACCGTTGGTTACTGTCCATGTGTGTTCAGGGCCGGACCAAGTTCGTTTGAGGGGGGGGGGGGGGGGGGGTTCCAACTGAAGGCAGGGGTCCAAAGTCCACATTTTTTTTCTCTGAGAGGTACATTGGATGGCCAGGGGGGAGGGGGGGGGGGTCCGGAACCCCAGGAACCCCCCCCCCCCAGATCCGGCCCTGGTGTTATCAATGTAAAGAATGACTCCAGTGACATTAATTGACGGATTGAGCTCCAAAAGTGAGAATAATTTATTAGCGTGAGACGTTGGTCGAAGAAAAAGCATGCATTCGGCAGTCAGTTTTGTCTCCGTTTTCCTGTCGCTTGTGTTCTCCGCGCCGATATTTACCTTCTAAACCACAAGTGTATCAAACGCATCTTTATGTACAGTCCATTCCTTACATTGCAGCAGATAAAAACAACATCCCTGCATCTGCAAAGCAAAAGTACCAGATAACCCCCTTTTGCAACTCACAATGCTGTTGTGTTCTTCTGTGCCGTCGATATCCTTGTCAACAAAGTCAGAGGCGGCGTTTTTGTGTTCCTGCACAGGTTTGTGTGAAGAGTCATGACGACAGATAAGAGTAGTTCCCCCTGGATCGATGAGCGTAATTTCCCTTGGTTTGATTCACATGGCTTTTCTTTCATGTCTGCCTTCGTTGTCTGGGCTCAGTCTGGATTATTAGCAAGGACTCCGTTAAATCTACACAGAAGGGTTCTGTCTATAGTTTTGCATTGAACAACATGTTTGCTTCTGTTTGAGCTCATCTGCAGGGATAGATAAAGTTTATTTGAAATGTCAGTTTGATTTTGGATTTACTAATTGGTCGTTTTGACTTACGAACCAAGATGCATGGTGGCTGCATATCACTTTGATGTTTGAAGTGTCGAGAAAAAAAATGATATGTTTCTGGTATTGTCATCTTCACATCATAATGATTTGTGTTTGACATTTAGAGGTCCGCAAAAACACAACGACACACACGCGCACATACACACACACACACCCACACACACACACACACACACACACATCCACGCACGCACGCACGTACGTACGTACGTACGCACACGCACGAAAATGCACACACACTCACACACACACACACACACACACACACACACATACACACACACACAGACACACACACGTACACACACACATACACACACACACACACACACACACAAACACACCCCACCCCAACCCTCATCCCACACACATAGACACCCATGTACAAAGCGGTACGTTTGACCGACTCTCAGTGTTCTTTCCGGCCTGTAAACTTTCGGTCAGAATAATATCTCACCGAAAACATAAATCGTCCACAACACACAGGCAAAATATTGATTCGATCAACATAAAACTGCAATAGTGGCTGGGGGAAAACACGCAGCCCACGAAAGCTCAGACAACGAGCTAACACCATTAACACACTTTGTGTCTGGGATGTACCTAATACCTTCACCGACAGCCATTTACATCATTTGACTGCACTCATTTTGCCTTGCACGTTTTCTATACCCAGTGCCATGGATTTTGGTTGTTTTTGTGTATGTTACAGTTCTAGTGTCAACAAAGCCTGTTATAACTACAACGTCGAAGCCAGTTTTATTTTGCCAGAGTTCAAGACTTTATACGGAACGTCAGCGGAACAGTGACGAAATGCGAAAGAAAACTCTCCACAACGCGTATTTAAAGCTACTTGCTTCACCAAGAACTGACGAATGCTACCATCGGTTCTTGATTTGTGAAAGAAAAAGCGTTAGATAACCGCTTGACATCAAGGAGTCTCTGATATTACTATAGATGTATCTGGTCTTGACACTGAAGTGTATGTGATATTGAGCTTGATGTGTCTGGTCTTGCCACCGAAGTGTATCTGGTATTGAGCTTGATGTATCTGTTCTTGACACCGAAGAGTATCTGATATTGAATGAGATATCTCTGGTCTTTACATCGAGGAGTCTCATATATTGATACTGTTGTTTTCATTGAAATCGCAGAACTAAAGTAATGAAACAGAGGAACAAATTGAAAGAGAGGAAGAACAGTCACTCAGATTACCAGTCAGCCAGTCTTTAATTAAAACCTGACAGCTTCCACCACCTTATATGTGCTTTATGCGGTGATTTCTAATCTAACGAATGCGCAATTATGTTTAAATGGCAGAATTTGGGCAGTGGAACAGCCGGATGTATTTTCCTTTTAAACCACTGAAAGTGCTCGCAGAAGAAATTACCACGTCTTCTCCATTGGAATTATTCCCTTGCCAAGGACATAAATAAAAGCAATACAATTGTTTATGTGCCCCAGCGCAGACAGCCAGCGCCATTGAACTGTGAAAAAAAAGAGATGGTGCCAGGATTAGAGTGTACACGGAAAAACCCTGCGCACTCTTCAATGGTACACTGTTGTGGCGTCTTGGATCTTTAAATCACAATCCTTTCAAGTCTCACGCACTAAAAAAAAAAATTTTTTAAAGTAAAAAATAGGACAGGAATTTTAATACTTTGAACTACGCAGTAAAAACATTGTTTTTCCAACAACAAACCTTCTGACGTCAATCCTATTTCAAAATAAAAAAAATTCTCAGAAAGGCATGTTATAGCTAAGAGCGCCTGCCAAACGGTTGTGTGACGTGTCAAGTGTGTTGGCGAAGTGTCTTGTGCTTGTCACTTCTCGCTTTCAGCCCTCACCGCTGGCTAGCACCGTCTGTCCTTTTTAGGACAATGCGAAAAGAGAGCAGAATGCGTCAGTCTCTCCTGCCAGTACAATAACCTCTCCACAACAAGCCCTATGTAGTGCCTCCATCGCGGCGACAGGCGTAAACTGGGTACCGCAAGGCCCCAGGCTAGACTACAAGGACTCGGAGGAGGTTGGCCCCTAGACGTGCGGCATGCGGGCCCACCGGTGTGTGGAAACGCCCAGGTGCCCACGAACCAACCTCCAGCTATGGGTCAAATAGCCGGACAGGATAGGCTCGTTAACCCTGGCAGGCAGCTATCCTAAGAGAAGACCACTCTGAATTCAAAACGAGGGTAGAGGAGGCTCATCATCCATGGAAGGAAACTCGTCTAGGAGAAGGAAAACTCCGAAATGAAACCCACGCAGTCCCTCGAAGACGGAACGGCACTGGCCTTTTTTAGGCGGGGAGCAGACCGGGTGCCTACGCTACCCTCGACAAATGGTTGTGTCATCAACGAATCAACGTGATGGTGT
>NW_027128194.1:15000-30000 GCF_037325665.1 Littorina saxatilis
TATATGGCCTTTAGTAAAAGTTAAGGCGGCACTGAGACGACCTTATTTTTCAACCAGTTTGATTGAAAGTTCGATTCAAGCATTCTTTCAGTCCGGACTATAGGATTGCATTTCAGCTGGGAGGCTGACAACTTAATTGATAAGTTTGTTCATTTCTGTACTGTTGTCCTTAAAATCTAGTTTTCACACACAGATTGACAAATAAGTGCATTGTATTCCTCAAGAATTCCCGAATCCACACTATTGTAGTTATGTCATGTCTACTCCAAAATTGTGGTCACAATTAGAATAGGTTATGTGGGTACTACGTTGGCGTGCTTCTCCAATACGAGTGTGACCTGTCTCGGACTTTGGCTAGCCAAGAAAAAGTTACTTAATGTAGTCTCGTTGATGACTGGTTTTCGATGTTGATCTTTTATATTCAGGCCGACACATTGACTAATTGTATTGAGTGTGTCTTTGTTTTGTTTTGGTGTTTTGGTGTTTTTTTCTTGCTTGTTTGCGCATGTGTGTGTGTGTGTGTGTGTGTGTGTGTGTGTGTGTGTGTGCGCGCGCGTGTGTGTGTGTGTGTGTGTGTGTGTGAGAGGTTTGGAAATACAATGCTTTCTATTGCTCTCACATAATATAGTTGATTTCTGTGTTTTTTGTTTCCTTGAGTTTTGTATTCTTAAGCCTTTGCTTCCTTCGTGTACGTAATTCTCTGCTTGGTTTGTGCACAGTCTGGGCTCAGATTTTATGCTACCCTCGGTTCTAGCACAAATACCTTGATGAACTGAGATTGGTTTTTTGACAAAATGAAGAATACAGTGATGTAATTATCGGAGAATTTCTTTCCATCTATTTGTTATTGTTAGTGTTAGTGTTTGTTGTTGTTGTTGCTGTTGTTGTTGTTGGTGTGATTGATGTTGTGGTGATGGTGATAGCGGTGTTGGGGTGATCATGACGAGGATGATGATGAGGAGGATACAACATCCCCCTCCCCCCTTACCCCTGCACTATCGGGGATCCACTTAGCAGTTCATTTTGCAGTCGAAATAAAGCGGCGAACCACTGGCTTAGAAAATGCGCCAGCATTGTTGTCGTGGCGTCGTATGCACGAGAACGCGCCCAACTGGAAGCGAACCAAGCGCTTTGTCGGAGTGATTAAAACTTGTGTGCACAAAAAGTCTGTATCTCAACCAATTCAAAACAGCGCTTGGTTCCCATCTAGTCGGGCATGTTGTCGAGAATACCACTCCCCAGGGCTCCTATTAACGTCTGATTCGTTGTTGCATTGTATGGCCGGAATTCGATTTCTCGTGGCACCCGGCTTTGTAATGCATAGTTTTGTTCGTCGGTTTGAGTCAGTCTTGAATCGTTGACTTGTGCATCATGGGTGGAACACGGGGGAGGTTTATGTGAATATCATGTTGAAAGATCAGGTTGCTAAGCAATGGTGCGTGCAAATGGCAATTAACACGAAGAATGGCAGTTTTGAGGTCGATATGTGTGTGTTTGCGCAATCTCGTGTGTCTGTGCTGCATGTGAATATTTCAAACGCCTTGTGGTTGCTTTTAAACCGCAATTATTGTGTACCTGTCCTTAGAGGGAAAAAAACTTTTTCTTTTTATATATTTGTTTCTGTTTATTTTTTCTTGTTTGTTTAAAGACAGTGTTTTGTATGTTTGCACTGTCAATGCAGTAGCCCATATTTGGACCTCCCAAAAACTGAGACAATCTGGCATCAAAAAGAAGGTTAATCTACAGAGGGTATGAACAGACAATCTGGAAAACACTGATCTTATCCCCGAGTACGCTAGTACAAGGGTCCAGCAGACTTTAATTGTGTGTCTGTGTGTGTGTCTCGACTTAACAGCTTATTGCTGGGAAACTACTGGGCGCAGTTCGTTCAAAAGTTGATACACTAACTTGATAATAGGTCCGACTGATCGTATTAAAACTTCATAATGTTACCTGGGACCTAAATGCGAAATAAACCACAAAAAAACGACTTGGCGGTGGGAGGAATTCGCGGTGCAACAGCCAGCCAGGCAGTCTGATAGAACGGTGCAAGGTCTCGGCAAACCAAGACTATGCCATACTCGTAGCAAAGCCGCCGAATGGTACCGTAAACCAAGAATAGTGACGTAAGAAAATAGAATGTCGTCTTTTGATTTGGAACGTGACGTGTTTTAGAATGGAGATGTGGTAGTGTGTGTGTGTGTGTGTGTGTGTGTGTGTGTGTGTGTGTGTGTGTGTGTGTGTGTGTGTGTGTGTGTGTGTGTGTGAGAGAGAGGGAGACGGAGAGAAGGAGTGAGGGAGAGAGAGAGAGAGTGTGTGTGTGTGTGTGTGTGTGTGTGTGTGTGTGTGTGTGTGTGTGTGTGTGTGTGTGTGTGAATGTCTGAAGAGTACTCGGGTCCAGCGCGAGCGTAGGGGATGGGGGTGTCTTAAATCACGGGGTCTTCAAGGAGGGTTCCATTTCACACTGTCTAATTGCCATATTCTGCATGGACCAAGTTCTGTCCTTCTGAGTTCGTGATTTTGCTGAGTTAAAAGTACTTACTCTGAAGAATTATTCAACTCTGTTTCAGGTCTGCAAGCATGACGTCCACGCGGCCGTGACCTTGACACCCTAAGACCTTGACCTCGACCTTGACCAGGTCACCATGGCAACGAACTACAACGCGTCCTACCATGCAAGTCCCAACCTGACTCTGTGCGTGCACGACGGTACCAACACCAACCACAACTGCTCTGACGTCCTCAAGACGTCAACGCCGCTCCCCGACGATGACGACATCTGGACCCCTGACGTCATCCAGCGCGTGGCGTCCTTGGCCTTCATCATGACCTTGACCTTAGTGGGGAACACCGTGATCATCGTGGTGCTGACGTGTAGTCGGTACCGGAAGCGGAACAGCAGAGTCAACATCTTCATCATCAACTTAGCTATCGGGGATCTAGCGGTGTGTGTGTGCACTATGACGACTGAGATTCTGTTCGTGGCTTTTGGTCAGTGGGTTTTGGGTCCGGCCGCCTGCAAGATTCTCACCTACCTGCAGATTGTGACGCTGGCCAGCACTACCTTTATACTCACCTCCATGAGTTTTGACAGGTCAGGAGAGTGAAACTCTTTTGTTTGTGTGTGAGGGGAGGGGTTGTATGTGTGTGGGTGTGTGTGTGCGTGCGTGCGTGCGTACGTGTGTGTGTGTGTGTGTGTGTGTGTGTGTGTGTGTGTGTATGTGTGTGTATAAGCGTGTATGCGAGTATGCTTTCGTGCCATTTTTTTTTTTTTTTTTTTTTTGGGAGGGGGGGGTGTTTGTTCTACTTTGCTCGACAAAAGGAAAGGTGAACTAGTGCATATCATAGTCCGAGACAGAATCCTTAACGATGTGCAAGATGGTTCGAAGGTAAACTATCACACAATTACTTTATGTCCTACATTCTAAGGTATATTACAGATACGTGGCCATCTGCAAGCCGCTAAATACCGCGCCACAACATCAAGGGCCAAGAAATTCATGGCCTTTACGTGAATCCTGGCGTTGTTATTCCCAATCGCTGGTGTCTGATTATTTCAATGTACCCCTAACCCTTGGTAACTTTACATTACAGATACCTGGCCATCTGCAAGCCGCTCAAATACCGCGCCACAACTTCAAGGGCCAAGAAGTTCATGGCCCTCTTGTGGATCCTGGCCTTTTAATACGCCATCACTGGTGGCTAATTATTTCATTGTGCTTGTGGTTTACATTACGGATACCTGGCAATCTGCAAGCCGCTCAAATACCGCGCCACAACATACAGAGCCAAGAAATTCATGGCCTGTACGTGAATCCTGGCGTTAATTGTTATTCCCAATCACTGGTGTCTGATTATTTCAATGTACATTATAACCCATTATTTACGTTTTGCTAATAGTAATAATGTTTACTTTACATAACAGATACCTGGCAATTTGCAAGCCGCTCAGATACCGCGCCACAACGTCAAGAGCCAAGAAGTTCATCGCCATCTCGTGGATACTGGCCTTCTTCCTGTCCATCCCGCAGCTGTTGATCTTCGTGCAGACGGTGGACGTGAAGCAGGACGGCACCATGGAGTTTGGCTGCAAGAGTCGCGGCTACACGGACCAGTGGCAGCGCAAAGTCTACTTCACCTTCATGACCATCTACATCCTCGTCATCCCCGTCGTGCTCATCACATTCTGTTATACAAGGTCAGTGGTTTGACTGTTTGTTTGTTTTTGCTTAACGCCCAGCCGACCACGAAGGGCCATATCAGGGCGGTGCTGCTTTGACATATAACGTGCGCCACACACAAGACAGAAGTCGCAGCACAGGCTTCATGTCTCACCCAGTCACATTATTCTGACACCGGACCAACCAGTCCTAGCACTGACTAACCCCATAAGGCCAGCCACTAGATTGCCAATTTTAAAGTCTTAGGTATGACCCGGCCGGGGTTCGAACCCACGACCTCCCGATCACGGGGCGGACGCCTTACCACTAGGCCAAGTGGTTTGACTGTGATACATGTGTAAGGTAAGTGGTGTGACTGTGATACATGTGTAAGGTAAGTGGTGTGACTGTGATACATGTGTAAGGTAAGTGGTGTGACTGTGATACATGTGTAAGGTAAGTGGTTTGGTTGTAATACATGTGTAAGGTAAGTGGTTTGACTGTTACACAAGGCCAGTGGTTTGGTTGTAATACATGAATAAGGTTAGTGGTTTGGTTGTAATACATGAATAAGGTTAGTGGTTTGGTTGTAATACATGAATAAGGTAAGTGGTTTGACTGTTACACAAGGCCAGTGGTTTGGTTGTAATACATGAATAAGGTTAGTGGTTTGGTTGTAATACATGAATAAGGTTAGTGGTTTGACTGTGATACAAGGTCTGTGTTTGACTGTTATACAAGGTCAGTGGTTTGACTGGTAAACAAGGTCAGTGGTTGAATTTTGTAAAACACAAATTGCATTCAAAAATAAAACAATTGAAAATATGCAACTAGGACACGAACTCAAGCATAAGGTTATTTTACGTGATCTGGATAACAAAATTAATTTGTCTTTTTGTTAGTATGTAAAAGTTGCCTATTTGTGTCAGAAGTTTTGTCAATTTTGTAATCGGGAGGGTACGTTTTTGTCATGTTGATCTTAGGGGTACACTTACTTGTGCGGCGGTCACGTGACCACAGTGAAATAAATCTTTGATCCAAACAGTGCGCTTGATATCCAATCGGGATGTCCTAAATGGCATAACATGTTTGAATGAAATGCCTCGGGAATAAATGCTTTGGTTGGGGTGAGACACTTGTGGCAATAGTTTGCGAAGTTTAGGTTAAAACAAAGTCAAGTGTCTTGTTTTGCGTCTACGGTCTAGAGAGTTTGCTTTTCTGCATGTTTAACACTGTTGCTGGCTGATACCGATCGAAAACATATCTTTCGAATCTGTGCTCACACATATATTATTTTAGCCAAGTGGCCAAACGATCACTATGCTTGTAATGCTTCTGTTAAGAGTTCTTAGCACGAAAATCTATTAACCAAACAAAGAAGAAAACAAAACATAACAAACCAACAACAACAACAACAACAACAACAACAACAACAACAACAACAACAACAACAACAACAACAACAACAACAACAACGACGACGACAAAACAATCGATTAACTGTTTTGCAAGGTGTTTTTTTGTCCCACTGATTTATTTCGCTCAGGCAATGGCTAAAAAGTAGATACTCCCCTAATAAAGATAAAGTCTGCCCCCAGCGAAGTAAAGTGGAGATATTTCATGATACAAAACAACAAAGTACAAACAGGGAACAGGAACATGTCCACAAATAGAACGATCAGACAGATTGATGTGATGCTATCATCATTTTTTTCCCAGCAAAAGGTCATTGCGTTATAAGAGATAACAGCTGGATCCTGAATTCTGATCTGGGTAACCTTTCTACTTTGTGGATAACAGCTGGAATCTGAATTCTGATCTGAGTAACCTTTCTCCTTTTTTGTTAATCCAAAATAAAGGTTGCATTTTATTTTCGTTCGTTAGGTTTCTTTGTTTATGTTTTTGTCGGGATGGTTTAAGTTCTTTTGCTGTTTATTTGCACGACTGTTTGCATTTCAATCAATCAATCAATCAATAGAATTTATTTCCAAAATGCAAAAGCACATGATTTTGTTTTGAATGTTGCAGTAAATCATATATCCACGTCCACACTCACATTCACACCCATGGTTAAATACTATTTGCACAACCGACTAGAGTCTCCCCAAAAAAGCACAGGACTAGTGTACTGCTCTGCATGAGCGTCCACACAAGCACCAACAACAGATTCAGAGTACAGACAAGATGGCCTCTGGGAAAAAACTGTTCCTGAAACGACTAGTTCTAGTCTTCAGGGCTCTAAACCGCTTGCCGTTTGATTTCGTGCCAGCTTGCGCTGTTTTTTATTATTTTTTATTTTAGTTTAGCTCTGGACACAAAAGAAAGCATGGCTGATGCTTTGTGGACCTTTTTTGAATCCGTATTTACGTATGCTCCTGAACTTCTTCGTCGTGCGCCATCTTTTCTTCTTGTTCTGTCAATTTGCCTTCAGTCCACTTTTATCCTCTTCTTCCTTCCATCCTGGCTTTGAATGCAAACCAATATTTTTACGGGACTAAAACGGAAAAAGCCAGCAGTGATCGATATCTCTTCCCCCCGCCCCCCCCCCTTCCCCCCGCCCCCCCTTCCCCCCCCCCCACCTCCCCGCCATCACTTCTCCTCCTTCTTTCTGTCCTTCCCTACCTCTTCTCCTCTTATCTTTATTAGAAATCTTTTTTTTGTTTTTATCATAATTTTAATTTTATTTCTTCTTTCCTGCAGCCTTGCGCACGTCGTAACAATATAAATATTAGGCGCTTGTGCCATATTCTGAGATTAATGAAATTTTCATTTCTCTTCCTTATTCCCTACGCCCCCCCCCCCCCCCCCCCCCACTCCCCGTTCCATCACTCCTTCTGTCCCTACTTCCTTCCTTGCTGTGGGTACCGAATAAAAGATGCAGTCTCGCGCTTAATGTGTGGTTAAAAATCCGCGTGGCAATATTCAACTACCCCTAACACGCACAACATCAATTAGGGAGAAGAACGTTGAGGAACAATTCACCAATCAATAGCTCCAGCCACCGAAATAGCAATAATCAATTATTGATACCTCTCCCTGTTTGTCATTAAATGAAAACCTTGGCTGCGAACGCGCCTCAGACTGTAAAAGTCGATTAAAACGTCACCAATACGTGTGGTCCAGCCTTCTCATTTTAACGTCTCTTTTCGACAACACCAGAGAAAGGGTTAATTAAGTTGTACATGCGTGGTACGACCGACTTTCTGGTAAAAATACAAAACCTACAGTACAGGACCCTGTATTTCTGGCGACGAAGACTGCCGCATCCTCCGTTTGACCTAAGTAGGTTAGGGTAGGAGCTTTGCACAGTTGGACGAATTTTATCAAAAGCAAATTCCTAAAAGAATATGGTTTGCATACTGTCCCACCCTCTCCCCACACACACACTCCCCTCCGAATGCAGCTTTTCGTAAACACCCAACAATCACAAGCACAAATGAACCTGAAGAACAACAACAAGTACAAATTAAGTAGATGTGCAACGCCAAGGCACTGCATACCCCAGCGAAAGACAAACCTCTCTCTCTCTTTCTCTGTCTCTCTCTCTGTCTGTCTGTCTGTCTCTCTCTCTCAAACACACACACACACACACGAACACACACACACTCACACACATACCCCAAGTTACACACGTAGGCTACACACATACACACTCACTCACACGCACTCGCTCACTCTCTCACACACACTTCATACACACAAAACACACCCCCATACGCACATATAGACAAGTCCATGGTTGCAATTTATTAAACAATTATTATCACTTGTAGGATTTGAGCATGTTTGGAAAAACCAATTTACATTTAATGCTAATAAATTACAATTTGCTATACAACAAAAAATTATGAATGAATACGTTTTATTTTGGAAAAACAAAAAATCTGAAAAATGTTCAAGACTTGAGTTTTATTCACTAATTACAGAACGATACACAATACAAGCCTATTTAATTTATATTTCAAATATAAATCATAGAAAAGCTCTAGCAAAATTAAGAACAAGCACACATTCTTTAAAAATTGAGACTGGGCGTCATAGAGGAATATTGCGAGAGAATCGCCTCTGTAATACATGTAATGTAATTGAAGATGAGCTACATTTTCTAGACAATTGCAAGAAATTTAACAATATTAGAAAAAAGTTAGTAGAAGAAGAAGTATCAAACTGTGACTTAAGGAAACCAAGCGATCTGTTATTTAAAAAAGACGAAAAAATTCAAAAATTGCTTGGAGCCTTTGTTTTTAATTGTTTCAATATTGAATGAAATAATTTGTACATTATTTATCCATTCAGTTATTGTACAACTTGTGTCAATATCCTTAAGGGTTGATGACAATAAATTCTATTCTATTCTATTCTATTCTATTCTATTCTATTCTATTCTATTCTATAGACAGACGGACATATACACACCTTTACAAACACACACCCACCCACCCACTCTCTCTCTCTCTCTCTCTTTCTCTCTTATACAAACAGACACCCCCCCCACACACACACACACACACACATGTACATACGCACGCATGTACGCACGCACACACCCACAGACACACACACACACACCGTGCACACACACACACACATTGACTCACACAAATCTTATACACACAAAACACACACTTATACGCACATAGACCGGCACGGTTGGCCTTGTGGTAAGGCGTCCGCCCCGTGATCGGGAGGTCGTGGGTTCGAACCCCGTCCGGGTCATACCTAAGACTTTAAAATTGGCAATCTAGTGGCTGCTCCGCCTGGCGTCTGGCATTATGGGGTTAGTGGACTGGTTGGTCCGGTGTCAGAATAATGTGACTGGGTGAGACATGAAGCCTGTGCTGCGACTTCTGTCTTGTGTGTGGCGCACGTTATATGTCAAAGCAGCACCGCCCTGATATGGCCCTTCGTGGTCGGCTGGGCGTTAAGCAAACAATCAAACAAATACGCACATAGACAGTCGGACACACACACACCTTTACAAACAAACACATATACACACTCATACACACACAAACTCATGCACACACACATTCAAACACACACACACACACTCTCTCTCTCTCTCTCAAACACACACACACACCCACGCACACAAGTCACACACAGTGACACACACATACTCACACTCACTCATGATCACACGCACTCACTCACTCTCTCACAAAAAACTTCATACACACACCCATACGAACATAATTATGGACAGACGGACATACCCACCTTTACAAACAAACACACATACACGCACACACATACACTTATGCCCACACACACACTTACACACACACGAGTACAGACTCATGCACGCGCGCGCACACACACACACACACACACACATACACACACACACACGGCCACACACATACGAGTACAGACTCATGCACGCGTGCGCACACACACACACACACACACACACACACAAATACACACACACACACAAACACACACACACACAAACAGTAACACTAACACATGTGCACAAAATGAACACAAACACACACACTGCGCGAGAGAGAAAGACTACAGGGAGGCATGACGTCATGATGCATTAATTGACGTCAAAGACTTTCGACCGTGACGTATTCTTCTAACGCGCGCTTTATCCATAGACTTGGAAACTACGGGATTTCTACCCGTCCAAAACGGCCTTGGGTGGCGTTTGCTGAAAAAATGGGGGCGACTATTGCACCCACCGTATTTTTGTTAGTATGGTCCCAATTTTTGGTGAACTTCCATCTCCAACTGTAGCACGTAGCCGGGCACAAAGAATCCTTCTTTATCATGTATTATTCGGTATGCACATTTCTCAAATCGATTACAGTATAGCGTTCACGGGATACCTCCAGCTTCGCTGGGATTACATTGCTAAAATAAAATAAAAATCATTATTGCTTTTATTCCTAACAGCCTCTTCGGGGCAGGGCTGATACAAGAAGCAAAAAGTCCCATCAAAACTAAAGTCAGAATAACACTGTACTAATCACGTACCTCCGTCTTTCAGCATTGTGTGCGTGGTTTCCAAGGTTGGTCGCGAAATGCAGCAAATTGAACACGGTCAACAACACTAACTGTCTCTCTTCCGAGTTTTCAGCGGCTTTTTGTTCTGTTTTTGGTATAAGCATGGCGTTTTGACAGCATCTTTTCTGGGTACAGCAATGTGTGCGCGGTGTCCAAATTTGGGTATGACATGAAGCCATAGGCTGTCCGTATTAAACTCAACACGTCTTTGTGTTTCAGCATTGTGTGTGCGTTGTCCTAGGTTACAGCAGTCCAATACGTTCAACAACAGCTGTAAACCCTCTACATGTTGTGTCCTTATCACGTACCTCTATGTTTCAGCAACAGCCGTAGACCCTCTACTTTGTGTGTCCTAATCACGAACCTCATGTTTTAGCATTGTGTGCGTGATGTCTTTATATACATGTACTAATCACGTACCTGTGTGTTTCAGCATTGTTTTGCGTGGTGTTGAAGGTTGGTCGAGACTTGCAGCAGTCCAACACGTTCAACAACAGCTGTAGACCTTCTACATTTTGTGTCCTAATCGCGTACCTCTATGTTTCAGCATTGTGTGCGTGGTGTCTATTGTGTCCTTATCACGTACCTCTATGTTTCAGCATTGTGTGCGTGGTGTCCAAGGTGGGTCGCGACGTGCAGCAGTCCAACACGTTCAACAACAGCTGCGGACTGCGGCGCTCCGTGGTGGACAACTCCACGTTTCCCAGGGCCAAGATCAAGACGTTGAAGATGACCTTCGCCATCATCGCCACCTTCGTCCTGTGCTGGACGCCCTACTTCGTCACCACGCTCATCAGAATCTACAGCGACTACACGGTGTCGATTCCGGCCTCTGTCATGGCCTTCGCTGAGACCATCGCCCTGCTCCAGAGCGGGTTGAACCCGTTGCTGTACGGCTGTTTCACGGTCAAGATCAAGCGCGGGCTGGCGGATGTGTTCTGCCGCTACAGACTGAAGGGCCCGCGCTGGGCCATGAGCTACAACAAGAGTGGAGGGGTCACCGAGTGCTACTCCATGACAGAGGACGCTGTCAATGGCAACGCGGTGCATCACGGGAACTCGGCGCGCTTGCGAGAGAGCGCGTCCAACAACTCCAACAGCAGCAGCTCCGTGGCGGACTCCAAGTCTCGCGTCATCACGGAGGAGAACAAGAACGGGGTGAGACTTCGGGTGCGGTTCGCGCCCAAAGATGCCGCGATCCCCAAGTTCACGGAGAAAGCTTTGAGTAACGAGGCGCTAGAGGCTGCGGATGGTGATCCTATGTTCCCGAAGAACTCGTGCTTGAAACATCCAAACTTTCAGTGAAAGAACATGGATATTCCTGGAAGGAGCGTTTTTCGGCAGAGCTAGATTTTTAGATGCTATTCGATGATCTACTAGAAAGAAAAGTATTTCTCCAAAGCAATCTTGTTTGAGTTTTTCCACGGCCGGATCTTTCGACGAAGGAGCTTGCATAGATATCTCAAAACGTTCAGTGAGAACATGAATATCCCTGGAAGGAGATTTGTTTTACTTCTGCAGGGCTAGATTGTTAGTGCAGGTACAACTAAACCTTTGGATACTATTCGATGATCTGCTAGAAGGAAGAATATGTCTCCAAAGCAATTATGTTTGAGTTTTCCCACGGCTGAATACCTTTAATGAAGGAGCTTGGATACCCTGGTTCGCTGGTAAAGTAGAGTGTTTCTGAAGACCTCGTATTTCACTACTGGATACATCTGATCTGCTAGAATGAAGGATGTTCTTAAATTCATTGTGTTAAGAGCACCCCCCTGCCAGGGACTTCCTGCTTCCTGAGTTGCCCATAGAAGGGAGTGTTTCTGAAAAACAAAATCGTGTTTCCCACTGCTGGCTACTTTCAGTGAAGATTGTTCCCCAAGCCAACGTGTTTGAAACATACTACTGGATAGTTTTGGTGACGGGGTAAGGGAGCTCTATGCATGTTTTTGCATGTACAGAGAGCAATTCAAACGAATTCCTTTTCCCACTGCTGGTTACTTTCAGAGAAGATTGTTCACCAAGCTCTCGTGTTTGAAACATTATACAGCTGGATACTGTCGGTGACGGAGCTTGGGTGCTTCATCCATAGTTAACTGCCTGTACAGGAGAGCATTTCAGACGAATTTGGTATTTTCACTGCTGGTTACTTTCAGTGAAGATTGTTCCCCAAGCTCTCGTGTTTCAAACATCACACCGCTGGATACTTTCGGTGACGGAGTTTCGGCGCTCCCTGGTTTGCCTGTCGAGGAAAGTGTTTGTAAAGAACGACTTTCAGTGAAGATTGTTCACCAAGCTCTTGTGTTTTGAAACATTATACCACTGGATACTTTCCGTGACGGAGCTTGTGTGCTTCCTGGTTGAGAACATTTTTTTGGAAGAACTCGCTTTTCACTGCTGGTTACTACTATGAGAACTGGCTGTGTATGATTGTTTATGCTCTGTGCGAAAGAAGAATGCTTCCCAAGCAATCGTATTTGGAACACCTCACTGCTGAATTTTAGTGATGGAGTTTTGGTATTCCCTGGTTCGAAGGAAAAAGCGAGTGTTCCTGAAAATTCCGTTGTTCAACGCTGGAGATTTTAAGCGAACTAGCGTTGGATACTATCCGAAAGGTCTACGAGAAAGAAGAATGTTCCAAGAGCAATGGTGTTTAAAACTTCTGCTGGAAACTGTCAGTGAAATAGCTTTGGTCTGCTGGGGAAGAAGAATATCACTGAAGCAACTATGTCCAAATGAGATTAATTGTGAGTGGTGTAATTTTAGAACGTTGTCAGTCTCTTTATTTTTGGATTTGTGAGTGGTGTAGTTTTAATGTCCTCAAATATGCCGAAAACGACAATTTGTCCAAGCAATCGTGTTCAAACAGCACACTGCTGGATTGATTAATTAAAGTAGCTTGTGAAATCTCCAGTCTGCTCAAAAACGAACTGTCCACGTGCTCGGGTTTGAAGTTCGTACGGCTGGCTACTTGCATTGACGTTGATTGGATAATGTCTGATCTGCTTGGAAGAAACAAACTGGTTGCCTAGCACATATATCTGTTTATGCCTAGCAAGGTCGGATACTTTCAGCAGAATATCTTCGGCATTTTCAGTTTACTGTAAATAGTGGTTTTAATTTGAAAGCAGTCACATATTACCGATCCCGTTGTATCGTAATATCACATAAATGTCTGGGCTATTTTACTGACTGTTAAAAAGAAAAAGTGTTTTCTATGAATTTAGTACAGCCGGTGTTCCCGATGTTTCTTTCAGGTATTTACAGAAATAGCATGCCTGCAAGCAACCGTGTTCGTGTCTATAGCTGCAGATGGAAATAAACTGTTGTTGTTGTTGTTGTTGTTGTTGTTGTTGTTGTTGTTGTTGTTGTTGTTGTTGTTGTTGTTGTGATATAAACCATAAGAAGTGTTGCTCAAGCATTCTCAAGGAATGTATTGTTACCTGCTCACTCGTCTCCAGATTCTGCCACGAGTGAATACTACCAGTGATTGTTTGAGTTTTACGCACGATAAAGGTGGATACTTTTCCTCAAGTACTCGAGTGTTTTTGTCAAGAAAAAAAATTGTGTTCGTCTAATTCGTTTGCTGATTCGACATGACCCATTAATTGTGTCCATTCATGTTCTCCGTTTATTAGTGATGGAATTTCTATTCAAGGACTCGCGTTCCCAGCTTGAGCGTACCGTTGGTGTCGACATGATGAAAATGAGCTTCACCAGAACTGCAGCGAAACATTGTCATGGAGTAGGACTCCCCACAATGGCGGACGGAAAAAATGGCCATACACGTAAACACCCGCTCGTGAAGAAAAACACCCGAGTGCTCATTTGTGTGTTAGTCCACGAACGCAGAAACAAAGAAAGAAAGTATCACTGATTTTACTCAAGGAGCGAACTCCATAGATTTGAGTAGAAGGAGCTTTACATGTAAAGTGGGGAATCATGATACGTATGACAGGGACCATAATTTGTCTCGCTGTCCGGGCTGACAGTATCTATGACGTGTGATCAACAAGAAGAAGAAGAAGACGGGGACCATAGAATGATCATTATACATGTCAGTCACCACCAGTGACTTACATGATGCACTTTCTGTGTTGCATATTGTGCAGAACGCTTCTCACATGCGTGTGCTGGTTGGGTTGCTGCCGGGATTTTCGTCTAAAGCCCAGGAGATTGTGTAAAAACTCATATTTGGAAACTGTTCACCTCATATTTACAGATCATATTTTGATCGAAAAATACCTGTGACATTCTCATAATATGCTCTGGGGTTCGAATACAAAATTAGAATTAAAGAACACGCCTGTATTGTCTGTATTCGTTGATACTGGCTATCCCAGTAGACATTGTCTCAATACAATACAATACAATACATAATATAACATAATATACATTGCAGTACAATGCAATACGACACGACATGTAACACAATACAATACAACACAATGCAATACAATGCTGTACATAGCAATACAATAGAATGCAATACAATGCAACGCGACACAATGCCAAACAACTTCAATATGTTGGTGTAGACATAAATTCGTCATTTCTTGTTGGTAGAGAACGACGAAGAAAATGTTGCTCTGGAGTGAAATCTGCAGGTGCTAAGTTGATGCAATGGCTTATGACGTTGAATACCGAATAAGACAGTTCGAGTACAAACACATTGGCCACATGGTGTGAATGTAACAGTTGGACAACAGCATTGGAGGGCGAACTAGCCGCTGGGCGGCAGATCACAAGACGTGTCTCTACACATGTCTTTTCTGGTGTGTGTCATCGTTCCTGGTTTACATTGTAAATAGAACAACAAAGATCT
>NW_027128195.1:0-10435 GCF_037325665.1 Littorina saxatilis
TATTACAGGAACAGCTGTGCACCCAATGCCACATCGGTGGGTGTTAATTATCTCCATAATATCTACCTCGTATTTTTGTTATTTGAAACATATTGATGGTCTATCGATTGGTCTGCTGATCCATGGAAGCTTCGCTTTGATAACAGAGCGGATAAGTATTGTTACCTGTTTGTTATCTCAATTTGTTTTCAGGAAAAATGTAAGCAAAAGAAGAAGAAAGAAAAAGTTCATATATACAGATGTTACTGCTGGTGGTGCAGTTGTTGCTGTAGACTTTCTTCTTTTTGCTCTCTTTGTGCGTTTTATAATACTGCTTGCGTGGTTCGACTGTGTATACAATAACTGTAGTAGTACTGATGAAGACTATTTTGTACTTTAACAGTAGAACCCCTCTCCCCCCCCCCTTTATGACCCCCTGTCTGTCTCTGTCTCTTTATGTTTCTGTCTCTGTATGTCTGCCTATCTCTCTCTGTCTTTGTCCCCGTCTGTCTCTGTCTGTCTGTCTCTGTCTGTCTCTGTCTCTCTCTCTCTCTCTGTCTCTCTCTCTCTCTCTCTCTCTCTCTCTCTCTCTCTCTCTCTCTCTCTCTCTCTCTCTCTCTCTCTCTCTCTCTCTCTCTTCAGCATTTGTCATAGTTTACTATGCACACGTATTTACTTATAGTTATGCTACCGTACATTTTAAGACAGAAAATAAATTAACAAGACGACAGAAAATGTTGAAATAATAATAATAATAATAATAATAATAATAATAATAATAATAATAATAATAATAATAATAATAATAATAATAATAATAAATGAGCATTTATATAGCGCAACATCATAACTTTACAATTATGCTCTTGCGCTTGACACATTTAAAATTAAAACACAGTTATACAAGCATTTACATCTACATGCATAGTCAACAACGCTTAATTAAAAGCATACATCATCAAACATACATTACAAAAAACATTCTTCCACTAGCTAAGTAATAAAAACATGAATAAAATAAGTAGTGAAAACAAGGAAATACCAGCTGAATACCCTTAATCAAACAGAACATGTTATCAACAATACTGAAAACAGCCCCAGATGTTTATATACATTATCACATTATCACTAAAACAACAAATACGTCATGTAGCCTACTGATGGACTGAGAAAAACAAAATCAGGGGTTGTATTTCTTGAAGAGGTGTGTTTTAAGTGCTCGTTTGAATGCTTGGGGTGACTGAGAGTGGCGGATGTGAAAGGGGAGAGAATTCCATTTTGTGGGTGCGCAGAAAGTAAAAGTGCGTTGTCCGTATGTTTTGGTTTTGGTGTGTGGAATGGTAAGGATGCGACAGTCAGAAGAGGCACGGAGTTGTCTTGCTGGAGAATAGACGGTGAGGAGTTGAGAAGTAAGCAGGAGACGAGCCAGAACTTGAAAGAAGTTAAAGCAGAGGGTGGACAGTTTGTAGTCGATGCGGGCTTGAATAGGTAACCAGCGCAGTGTGCGAAGAAGTGGTGTTGCGTGATCTCGTTTTCGTGCTTTGAGAATGAGGCGTGCTGCAGAGTTTTGGACTTGTTGTAGTTTATGCAGGAGGTACAGAGGACAGCCAGAGAGAAGAGAGTTGCAGTAGTCAAGTTTAGAAAGAACAAAGGGACAGACAAGAGTGTTAGATGTTTGAGAGGAGAGTGTGTGGCGAATGGTGCTGATCTTACGAAGCTCAAAATAAGCTGCTCTACAGACTAAATATATATGTTTGTTAAGGGTCATGTCAGATGACAGAAACATTTGTGCTGCAAACTTCTTTCTGTAAGACTTCACCTTTTTTCATTTAAACAGAAAAAACCAGACACCTTACATTTAAACTTTCTTCACAGAAACCCGAGCAGAGCAGAACAAAAGCTCAAAGATCAGATCCAGCCCGCGAACACAATTTTTCCTACATCGCATACTGTCAGCACACGGCACGGAACAAAACGCAGGGATTTCAACCCTTTTTTGCCAAATGGTGGCAAGAAACGAGATACTGCGAGAAAACACGCGACATAACGCGAGCCGCCATTGTTGCTGAAATACGACCTAGGTCGCTTTTTTGTCTGTTGACGCTTGTCTAGTCTTGTGGCGCACGATGGTAACACATTGTCGCATCCTTAAAACTGATATTGCTCTAATCTAAGAGGGAAGCATTTTTTGTTTCTCCTGAATAAACGTGCCATTAATTATATTACCCTCGAATTAATTATCATAAAATAATCCTTGCATTCGTTTTATTATAGCAACCGTTTTGGTTGTTTTATGGATGTTGTGGGTCATTTGACATCATAGGAGAGAGAGAGAGAGAGAGAGAGAGAGAGAGAGAGAGAGAGAGAGAGAGAGAGAGAGAGAGAGAGAGAGAGAGAGAGAATTGAATTGAATTGAATTGAACTTTATTTAACAAGGATTAAGATTTAAGGCTACGCCTTTTCTTACAATATGTCCTTGGAACGCACAGACACACAATGATAAAATTTAAAAATTAAAAATTAAAAAGTTAAAAAAAAGTTTACCAACAAAAGGAGGTCAGAAAACTTTAGCACGTGATGATAAAGATGACGATGATGATGATGATGATGATGACGATGATGATGATGATGATGATGATGAGGAGGAGGAGGAGGAGGAGGAGGAAGAGGAGGAGGAGAGGAGGAGGAGGAGGAGGAGGAGGAAGAGGCATGAAGAGCCTACATATGTGGTTATTCATAAAATCAAATGCATACTATGCAAGTAATTATAAGTACAAGCTGGTTGCAATCGAACATGTAGCAATAGTACAACAAAAATATGTTCAGAATATACAATGCACAGCATATCTTTGGCGTAATACTAAGTGTGGTAAATCAAAACGCGTTAAACTACTCAGACATTAAGTGTTTTTTGACACATTTTTTAAAACTTTTTAATGACTTTAAGTGCTTAAAGGATGATGGAAGTGAATTCCAAACTGATGTACCCGAAAAAGCAAGACTGGTCTTATAAAGGTCAATTCGTGGAATCGGTGGGATCAAGTTGACCGACCCATATCTGTGGGTAGCTTTATTAAATAATGATGTAATGTAAATCGGCACTTTACCGTAATACAATTTATGCATGAAAAGGGCTTTGTTTAACTTGAGATGCTTTTCCAGTGGAAGAAAGTTAAGCATTTTTAATTGCATATCTGTTGGGGCATTATCCTTTACGATGAGTTTAGCCGAGAGACGATAGAGAGAGTCTAACTTTTTCAAGTGGACATCACTGCTTCCATCCCAGAGCGTCGAAACATAATTGATGTGAGGCATTACATGAGCATGGTGGAACATTTTCAGAGTCTTTCTGTCCGTAAATTGCTTTAACTTGGATAGGAGGAAAACGTTCTTGGCTACTTTCTTGCAAATATGCTGTAATTGTGCCTGCCACTTGAATTCACAATCAATAATTACCCCTAAAACGCGATGCTGTTGAACTTGTTCAATTGATTGCGTACCAATAGTAAGATTTAGTTTGAGTGGAGAAATCTGGTGTTTTTGTCTGGTTGCAATTACCATACTTTTAGTTTGTATTGGATGGACAAGCATAGCATTGGCACTACACCAGTTATTTACATCGTTTAAAGCTGTTAGAAGGGAGGACTCTATTACTGGAACAGTATAACTGGCAATAGCCGTTGAGCGATGTAATCAGAATGCATTGCTCTCACCTGATAACACTCTCCTTCATGAGCAATCGAAGATATCCACGTCTGCCATAATACCCTGCCTAATCCATAGCACAAACATGAGCTCATCATAAATCAGCTACGTGAGGTACAACATAAGCTTGGACAGATGTGGTACTGGTTGTCTGGTTGTTTTGTTAAAGTAAACCGTTAACATTGATGGACGAGCGTTAGGCACGCAATCCTCTGTTAAAGGTACAGTCCTTTATACCTGGAAGCCGTTCGATTCACTTTCTCTAATCTGGTCAGGCTTTAGCGTGGGATATGACCATCCCTCCGCTTGGTCACATACCACCAATGAACAGCCTGTGTGCTCTCTGTGTACAGCGGGTTTTTTTTTTTTTAAATTTTTTTTTAAGAATAAATATAGTAGCAGACACAGGTGTCTTTTTTTCGGAACACAACGAACAGTCAGGGCGTTGATTCTTCTTCTTCAACAATTGATTTTATTCAGGCAAGCACATATTTATAATGACACATTCAAAAGCATTGTCACTGATAAGTCACAGCAATGACAGAGCCGAACACACACGTGATATTCAGTTACTTCTTACATTTTCAGAGCACGTCCCAAAAATCAGAGGAATACATTGACTAAATTGTAATAATGTACATCACTCGTCTTTATCCAACCGTTACTAGCTGTTGATACGGAATCCATTTTTTGATACACTGAGTCTGTTTCATGAGGGCGTTGATTGTTGGTATGTGACCAAGTGGAGGGATGGTCTTATCCCACGTTAAATCCTGACCAGCTCGTAGACAGTGAGGCCAACTGTTTTCACGAGGTGGAGTTGGCCTTTCACAAAAGGAAGCTATACATATGTTGTTTGTTTGTTTAACGCCCAGCCGACCACGAAGGGAAATATCAGGGCGGTGCTGCTTTGACATATAACGTGCGCCACACACAAGACAGAAGTCGCAGCACAGGCTTCATGTCTCACCCAGTCACATTATTCTGACACCGGACCAACCAGTCCTAGCACTAACCCCATAATGCCAGACGCCAGGCGGAGCAGCCACCAGATTGCCAATTTTAAAGTCTTAGGTATGACCCGGCCGGGGTTCGATCCCACGACCTCCCGATCACGGGGCGGACGCCTTACCACTAGGCCAACCGTGCCGGTAGCTATACATATGTATACTCTGTTATGATATAAATAGTTCCACGAAAAAGATCCTTGCTTTGTCTTGCCTTGCAACCTTGGAAATAACTAGCAGAAAACAAGATTCCAGGCAGACATCACTTGAGCGAAGTCGACTTCCAGACGTCTACGTCACGAAGCTCGCTCCACGAAGCTTTGGCTCTGAGTTGTCGGTTAAAAGACTTCTCGAAGTCGACTTCGGGCTCAATTAAGTTGAGCCTGTAGTGTCGTCTCTGAAGAGTGTCCGCTGATCGTTTGCAATGTAAGGAAGAAGTCACAACGGACTTGATAATATGTTGTCCGCGAAGTCTAGTTTACATATGAATCAAAACTCTTCCAAGACTGTTGGATTTTAGAATAATCCTTAAACATATAGACTGCTAACGTTTCAAAATTCAGAGTAAAAAAAAAAAGAATTGAAGGTTATTGAAACGTTTAATGTATATTGAAGTTAATATTAAACATTCCGATTACACACAATTCTTGTTTTATGATGATAAATTTGCAAGATTTATACAGAACTTTGCAGTGCAGCTTTAGGTAGCCATGCTTTGCACAGTTTAATTCTGAGCTTTTAATTGATGACAAGCAATTGTTTTGTGTATCTAATTTTGTTGGAGGACAACAGGTGCACAAATAAAAGTAAATACATGTGACAATGTATGTAGCATTTCAGTCACGAGCTTGAATTAAGATGATACACAAATTCCTTCCAGTGGTTTACTTCGAAGCTATGTTTATCAGGTGATCTAAAAGGAAATTGTTGTGTCGGTGTGTTTGTGGCTGTGTGTCTATCTTTATATTTTCGTACTTGCGTTCGTGCTTGCGCGTGCGCGTATATGTGTTTTGCAACTCTCTCAACCATACATTACTAAAAAAAAAGAAAAAAAGAAGAAGCGTTAATCACTAAATAACCTTAAAAAAAAATACCCCAACCTACTGAGCAGAGCTTGTATTCATACCCACTTCGCACAGTTCCCACCCATCTCAACACTGAGCTCCTGAACGTTATGAATATGCACGCCGTTTATTAATATTCCCTCCGTCTTCATTTTCTTCCATTAACCCCTTCGTTTTCTAATCAACCCAGACCCAGAACCCGACAAGGTTCCAGTCCCGCGGGAACCCCGGGATGTCTTCAACTTTCCTGGAACCGATGAAATGCCTATTAAGCGCTCTACCCGACTCTAACTCCCACAAGGTACGGTCCGGGACCCGCTTCTTTTTTATCTACCTGATTAATTTCCAAATGGACTGTCCGCGAATGGCATTGTCCGCGTTTGGGCCATCGCGTGCTGGGAGTCATTTGGGGATACGATCCGTTTGAAGACCGGCTGGAAAGCGAACGCGAGAGAACAATGGACAAGAATGGAAGCGTCTTGATTGAGAGAAACCTCGGCTATGGTGGGTTTTGTCTTCGCTTTGGGCCTCTGCCTTCTGCCTAGAATTGTTTAGAGATGGATTTTTTTTTCAGGGAAGACGGGATTTTTTTGATTTTTTTTTTGGGGGGGGGGGGGGGGAGTGTTATGTAAAACAATTCAGTTAAACTGAAGGAATTTAGGAATTTTTTCATGACGCTCTTTGTACGCAGGGAATGTGTGTGATCTGATTCTCAACACGTGTGATATTTGTGTGGGGGCTGTCAGCCTAAATGTGTCTACAGACATGGATTTGTCCGAATGTGCATCAGCGTTGCAGAACAGAATTAGCTGAGTGCTCGAGAGCACAACCTGTCTGTTTGTCTGACTGTCCGGTGACCTTTGTGTTTTGTTCATGTTTGTCTATCTCAAAAAAATGCATGTGTGTGTGTCTAGTGCATTTGTCAGATTCGAACAAAACATGTTCACTTTTTCCACTTTGTCATGTCTAATGGTATATCTTTCTTCCTGTGCAAAGAGTATGTTCACCCCTACAGATTTATCCGGGTTTTTACAAAAAAAGAACATATCAAATGTCAATTCGGACATACACCGATAATCAAAAGCCAGGGAACTTTCCATGGAGAGTGGCGATATTTTGACACACACACACACACACACACACACACGAACACACACACACACACACACACACACGCGCGCACGCACGCACTCACACACACACACACACGCGCACACACACACGCACACACACACACACACACACACACACACACACACACACACACACACACACACACACACACACACACACACACATTGCTGATTGACACACAGTTCATCATCTCTCGTCAAGCAGACTCAGAAACAATCCGTCAATCCAATCATCTGTCACCCGACCTTCCCCGCCGTGTGGTACTGGGGTTTCTTCTCCTCAAGTCAGGTGACAATTAGCGCGTGCCCTAAATCAGCCAATGGCAGCGCAGAACGGGATTATCTGCGGCGGGCAGCGGAAGCCAGGAACAGCCGACACGGAAATTGAAATATTATTACGCGGGAAAGGTTAAGGGGGTGGGGGTTGGGAAGTGGTGTAGATCGGGAGGAGGGGGGTTGTGGAGGATGGAGGGGTGGTGGAAGGGTTAAAGAAAGAAAAGAATAAAGTAAAAATAAAAAATTCGTCACTTGCTCGTGAGGAAAGTTTCTTGACTAATAAAACTCTTTAAAAATCGGGCGATAAGGAGGGACGAATTATATGTGTGTTGGTTGCATGCATGGCAGTTGGCTCATCACCGTCTGCCTCACAATCAGGCCTTTATGCACAAAATACGTTATCGTTTACAGATCGTATAGTTTTTTCGCGCGTCTTTGCAAGATGGTGAAATCTTCGTTTGCATCAGAGAACAGGCCTTTAAGAGTTCACTGGTCTGGCTTTAGACACATTGACATGCATTTGTTAAGTCTTTTGTAGTTTTACTTTTGCAAAAATGCCTGGATTTACAGGTACATACTATGCATTTTGATGAAGTATGAGCACCTTGAGTCGGGTAAAGTTTATATTCTCAATGTTTTAATAGTCATCCGCGTATGAAAGACTTGCCTATGTAATATGTATCATGCCAGCCTTGTCCATTCTTTCTTGACAATGTTGCGAACAACAACAACAACGACAACAATGTCACGTTTCAATAGATCACAGAAGGTGATTATGAACGGTTAGTTACTGCTAACTAACTAACCACACCACGATCCACTCTCGCAGTCATACTAATAGATAGAATCAACACAAGTATAAGTTTCAGACGCCTGTTTATATACTATCTCGCCAACTCCCTCGAGACTTCACTCCAAAAGATGTTTTTACGTTCAAAACGTAAAAAAAAGGGTCACTGACAAAAATGCCAGTTAAAGTTTAGAAAATGATAACACGCTGATCTCGTGTAAAGACAGGAAAGATAGGTGTCTGTAAAAAGCGCTGGTTAAATGCAGTTGTCACAACCCACGTCGTCACCACT
This sequence comes from Littorina saxatilis, assembly GCF_037325665.1. NCBI lineage: Eukaryota > Metazoa > Mollusca > Gastropoda > Littorinimorpha > Littorinidae > Littorina > Littorina saxatilis. The sequence goes on from NW_027128195.1 coordinate 8,247, forward strand.
CAAATATAATCACAAATAGTAAAAGATGACTTGGTGGTAAAAGGGCGCAATGGCACGGTTTGTTTGTTTGTTTGTTTGCTTAACGCCCAGCCGACCACGAAGGGCCATATCAGGGCGGTGCTGCTTTGACATTTAACGTGCGCCACACACAAGACCGAAGTCGCAGCACAGGCTTCATGTCTCACCCAGTCACATTATTCTGACACCGGACCATCCAGTCCTAGCACTAACCCCATAATACCAGACGCCAGGCGGAGCAGCCACTAGATTGCCAATTTTAAAGTCTTAGGTATGACCCGGCCGGGGTTCGAACCCACGACCTCCCGATCACTGGGCGGACGCCTTACCACTAGGCCACAATGGCACGGTACACTTAGCTTTTAGTTACGGAGTGGGCGACCCGTAAATAGTCCTTCCCCACTACTGCTTCGTTGATTGGAGTGCCGGCTGGCGTGGAACGAAGCAGGGAATCGTGGGGAAATCAGGCGCCTCACTCAGCTGCTGAACTTCGACAACGGGTGGTCGTGTAGGTGACGTCACTGCCTGGCGGAAGACCCCTGCAGACGGTGACGGCCTCACCGGTTATCCCAGCAGCAGCAACAGCATACAGCACCGCGACACCAGGTTACAGCATACAGCTCCGCGACACCAGGTTATGTAGGTAGTAGATACCAGATAAAAAATGTTCCGGTTACCGCTGAGTAGTAGATACCGCTGAATCCGATGAGTAGGAAAAAGGCTGCAACAAAATCAATCAATCAATCAATCAATATGAGGCTTATATCGCGCGTATTCCGTGGGTACAGTTCTAAGCGCAGGGATTTATTTTTTTATTTTTTATTTTTTTATTTTATGCAATTTATATCGCGCACATATTCAAGGCGCAGGGATTTATTTATGCCGTGTGAGATGGATTTTTTTGTACACAGTACATCACGCATTCACATCGGCCAGCAGATCGCAGCCATTTCGGCGCATATCCTACTTTTCACGGCCTATTATTCCAAGTCACACGGGTATTTTGGTGGACATTTTTATCTATGCCTATACAATTTTGTCAATCGTGGGATCTTTAACGTGCACACCCCAATGTAGTGTACACGAAGGGACCTCGGTTTTTCGTCTCATCCGAAAGACTAGCACTTGAACCCACCACCTAGGTTAGGAAAGGGGGGAGAAAATTGCTAACGCCCTGACCCAGGGTCGAACTCGCAACCTCTCGCTTCCGAGCGCAAGTGCGTTACCACTCGGCCACCCGTGATCCTAAAAAAAGCATCGGTGCACTAAACATGCCACGCAACCCTTCACCCTCCACCTTCAAACATGTCACCTTTACATATTTCATAGAGCACGTGGCCTGCACAAACGAACTTTTAAAACAACAAATCAGCTATTTTCCTTCCTTCTCTCCATATCTGCAAAAAACATATACAGATTATTATTTTAGCGTCACAAAGAGCAAATTATGCGCTAACCTGGAAAGAACAACAGAGAGTATTTCATTCCACAAACATAGACTCGTCAACACCGTTAAATAACGATTTATTACCTCAACAGGCTAATGTAAGTAGATCTCCTTTAAGCGAATCCTCTTCCTTTGTATGGCTATCGTCCGTCGACGAATTTCCTGCCACACTCCCTCTCGTGCTGAATTTACTTCATGCGTGAGAATTTTCCCCCGCTCAGCCAAGAAACAACCTGACAACCTCGTCGTCAGCAACATGTAAACAGCGAAAAGTGGTCCCTTCTTGACGTTCCTAAAAGCCCTACTGTACAAGCAGAAGGGCACGTTGACATAACATGATCTAATGTCCCGTGTTGAATACCATCAAACTCTTTGGAAAAAGACACCAACACTTCTCTCTTGCTGCTCAATGCTCAAGTGTGTCGTTTCAAGTCATCCTCAAAACACCTTGAAAACATCACGTGACTCTAGCGACCAATCACTATCGTCACACGTACAGCTCAGTTCCCAGTTGATTTTGTCCAGACAGCAGAATCACGCACGTGGAACCCCTGTACACAATGTCGTCCCTTGCATGCCAGCCAGGTGTGCAGAAAACGAAATCCCCGTGCCAAGCTCGGTCAGCAGAAACCAGCACAGGCGCTTTTCGTTGTAATTCGAGAAAGGCACCCCACAGAGTGTTCCTTTCTCAATCCATGTCACTAAAACCGTGACAAACAACACA
>NW_027128196.1:2500-78682 GCF_037325665.1 Littorina saxatilis
GATACGTTCATATCCGTGCAACGATTTAGGAGGAGACATATATGTCCTTGTAAATATTGTAGCCAAAGCTGAAAAAATGCTTTTGGGTTAGCAGGGGGAAGGAATATTTTCATGAGATTGTTTTAACACCACCCCACCCCCCCTCCCCAACATAAAAAAAAATCAAAGTTTTTTTTTTTTAAATTTGGATTTTGCTAGGATTTTACGTACAACTAATTAAAAAAATTCGATTTGATTGAGAACCTTGTTCCAGATGTACATAGACATTAGGTTAAAACTGTATTCTAAATGTCTGTTTGAATATTGTAGTTATTTTTGACATTTTCATTGATTTCATGTCCACTGACTCCATGTAACACGTGACAGGTAGAACGCAGATTTGACCTGTTTTGAACATGATGTTACTTTTTTTGTGGTGCTTTGATGTTCCATAATTACCTAATCTTCAAAATATGAATGTATCCTAAAGGTCTATTTAATATCACAGTTGTCATTTATAACATTTTGAATAATTTCATGTCCACTCACACAGTGTAACATGTGACACGTAGAATGCTGTTATGACTTGCTTTTAACATGTTTTGCTATTGTTTCTGTTTTCATATTCCATAAATAACCTAATCTTTAGATTGTAAATGAAAAGTTAGTGTATGTATAACATTCTGGTTGTTATTTCAAATATTATGAATATTTTCATGTCCATCAATATTTTTGTAACACGTGACACCTACAACAACATGTTTAACTAGTTTGAGCAAACTGTAACAACTTTTAGGGATATTTTTAACATGTGTCAGTGTTTCTGTTGAAGTGTTATATTTTATTTTAGGGTTTATACTTCTTGTGGTTACTTAGCAGAAAGTATCAGTTTTGACTTTTATGATGTTTGAGCGTTTTGCGACATTACGTGACACTGCATTCAAGATTTGGCTCCAAATGTACTTTTAAAGACTGATAATGCTTCTGCAGGGTCTGTTTACTAGAAATAAATCATTACCAGTTGTATGAAATGATATTAATGGCTTCTGTGGTCAGTTTTGTTGCACATGTGGCTTTTCTCAAAATTGGCGTTTTATGGCATATTATCAAACCGTACACATTTCCCAAATGCACAAACCATTCTTTTATTACACAAATGTGTTCATCAAAGACTAATGTATCACTTAAAACACCAAAAAAAATCAACTGAAAAGGTTTAGTTTGTCACAAATGTCCAAGCACCCCCCCAGCACCTTTTGGCAAAGCCTCATATATATATATATATATATATTATATATATATATATATAATATATATATATATATATATATATTATATATATCTATATATATCTATATCTATATCTATATATATATACGACTAGAGTCTGTGTGTCTGTGTGTCTGTGTATCTGTCTGTGTATCTGTGCGCGATGCACGGCCAAAGTTCTCGATGGATCTGCTTCAAATTTGGTGGGCATATTCAGGTAGACCCGGGACACGACACAACCTGGTCGATATTTCAACACGTGCTCTCAGCGCGCAGCGCGGAACCGATTTTGGTTCCACCTCAGCTATTTTGGTTCCACCTCAGCTTACCCGGGCCCCCATACCGACACACCATAGCCGCTACACCACATCACAACGCCAAAGTTCTCGGTGGATCTTTTTCAAATTTGGACACCGTATTCAGCTACACCCCGGACACAATATCATCGATGAGATATTTCAACACGTGCTCTCAGCGCGCAGCGCTGAACTCATTTTCGTTTTTGTGTTCATTTCACCATTATAAGTAACTCTTCCTTATCTTCTCCAGTGTTTGGCGTTTATCTCCCTTCCTTCGTGTGGCTTTCCCGTTCAGTTGTAAGTTACTACACTGCGCTGTCCACTGCGCTGAGCGTCTTCGGATATTCCCGGCGTTACTATTTTTAGAAGGTCAACGCAGTGTACAGAACGTAAATTGGACCCGTAAATTATCCTCACTGTAAAAGTGCAAAGGTCGAATCAATTTATAGCCACGCGAAAAATACACTGTCATCTATCTCTCTATAGATACGGCTTCTCTGTGTTTTTGTGTGTGTGTGTGCGAGTGTGTGTGTCTCTATGTAAGCAACACCTGTGCATTGTTCAGTTCTGTTTGTGATGTGGTCTGGCGGCTTTTGTGTAATTTTATGTTACCGCCCCATATCACTAACCCCCCACCTCAGCAAGATCTTTGAGCGTGTGGTGAACCAGAGGCTGGAGTTCCACCTCAATAAACACAATATCATTCCTACATGCCAGGCAGGTTTTAGGCAAGGTCGTTCGTGTGCGGACCACATTGTGCACGTCACTGAAAAAATCAAAAAGACCTTGGCACATAGTAATAATTCTCTTCTTGGAACCTTCTTTGATATTAAATCTGCGTACGACAGCGTCTGGCATGCTCGTCTACTCCTAAAACTCGGCAGAATCGGTGTCTCTGGCCACATGTACCAATTCATCAAAAACTTCATCAGCAATCGCAAGATGTCTGTCCGAGTGGGCTCTTCGGTGTCCGAAACCCATGCGCTGGACATGGGGGTTCCCCAGGGCAGTATCATCGCGCCAAACTTATTCAGCATCATGCTCTATGACATTACTTCTGTTAAGGTTGACGGTGCCAGTGTACTTCTGTATGCGGACGACCTCGCCTTAATAGACACTAATAGACCACGCCATAACAGAGTTACCAACACTGTTGACTTATCTTCTTACCAAACTAAAATCGACAACCTCTGTCAATATATGTACACCAACGGCTTCCAACTAGCCTCAAATAAAACAGTCTTTCTTGTTGTCTCCCGTAGACAACTGTACAGGAACTGCAGTATAAAGATAGGTTGTGATATTATCAAACCGAGCTCAGAAGTTAAGTTCCTCGGCGTTATCATCGATACCCGACTTAACTGGACCAGTCATATCGAACATCTGATCAATAAGGCCAACAAGGATCTTTATATCATACGCTACCTGGCGTCCCAATCCTGGGCCAGAGGACGTAAGTGTGTCACAGAGGTAGTGCGGGCATTAATTCGCTCCCGCCTCCTTTACGGGTGCGAAGCTTATTTCGCGACGCGCCCGGCGCTCATGAAAAAACTGGCTATTATAGAGTGCAGGGCGCTCAAAATAGCTCTGGGACTCTCCCAACAAGCGAGTAAGAGTCGAGTCTACAGCGAGTGTGGGTGGCTGCCCCTTGTGGATGAGATAAAACTCCGTTCAGCTCAGTATGCTGTCAGAGCCCACGCGGTAGAGAACTCTGCCTGCGAGGTCCTGACTGACTTTTTTCCTCAGCACCAAAATTATGAGGCCAACACCAAACATAGCACTCAACTCTTGGCCAAAACGCTACCCTTATCCGACACAGTAAACCGCATTCTAGCCGATAGCGGGGTGAAGGTCAGTGAGCTGGCCAGGGTCCCCCCGCCCTCCTACCCGCCTTGGCTTGAGGAAACCCCTACTATCATATACGACAGTGAAGATAATACTACCAAAAAAGATAACCCCGTCTACCTAGCTACTGTCACAAAAGAAACCCTAAACTACAAATTCTCGGAGCATTTAAAAGTCTTTACTGACGGATCCAAATTTGCAGACGGCAGCGTTGGCTGCGCCTTTGTAATCCCAGATCTCAAAATCTCAAGGAAATATACTCTTAATAAAGACATCTCCATATTCTCAGCCGAGCTATTTGCCTTGCTCATGGCATGCACTTTTATAAATGACCTCCCAGTCACACCGCGTGCGGTAGTTTTCTGCTCTGACTCGCGCTCTTCATTACAAGCTCTGCATCGAAACACATCAAATCGGGCAGAGCTACAAAGAGAAATCCTCTTTATATGTCACCAGTTAATCTCATCCGGCACATCCGTATCATTTCTCTGGGTCCCCTCTCACGTAGGGGTCCGGGGAAATGAACTGGCGGATGTCGCTGCCAAAGAAGCGGCAGAATCTAGCCCAGCTAACACTAACATCGGCTACTCAGTAACCGAGTTCTACAGTAAAATCCGTAAACTCATTCGAAGTCAGTACGTAACATCTCTGTCCTATCAACCCATTGATATGAACGATCTACACCCCGATCTCCCAACAAACCTCCTCACTATCTTCAGACGCCTCCGTGCCGGCGGCTGCCGCTTCCATATCTTTAACAAGTCCTGCCATTGTGGAGAACCCTATTCATTTCAACACATTTTCGCTCCATGCGCTACAAATAGAATTACCTTTAAAACCTTATATGACCATATGCAGCTCCATGGTCTGAGTCCCCAGGATTATCTGCGCAGTAGCAGTTCTCTAGGCTGGTCACACAGCTTGCTGCTGTGCCGACTGGTCAGGGACTCGGACATGGGGCTGTGGGTATAACTAAGCCCAGATTATCACATCAGCGTGTTTCAGTTTGAGGTCGAGTGGCTCCCGCCATCCCTCCTGATTCCAGCGACTACCTTCTAGACAACATATCCTCACCCAAGGCCCACTAGTCGCCAAACTGTACATATTGTTTTTATTACCACGGCCTTCGTGGCTTACATCTTAATCCTTTTATTTGTAAAAAGTTTTGAGATTTATTGTTCGTGTTCCTCTTACTTGCTCATCTATTTGGTTTTATTGGTGATCCTGAAAGGTTCCACTTTTTAACTCGATTTGAAATAAAATAAAAATAATATTACAAGCCCGTTATTCAAGATATAGAATACAGACTTATAATTCTTACCAAGAAACATCTTAACTACTTTTCATTTTAACAAATTCCACAGAGCATTATCAACTCAACCCCACCCCCTGCCCTCCTCTCCTTATTTTTTGTTTCTTTCTTTCCTCTTTTTGAAAGCGGACAAACACTCAAGTCCTTAATGGCTCAAAACCGTAGGACTTTTAATATTAATTTTAACGTAATTTTATGTACTGGCCTTCCTTTGAAAAGCCATAACTTGCTCAGTCCTGTTTGAGTGGAGTTCGCCTCCAAAGGTGATTAACACGGTTACATTCGTCGACAAGGATGGGACTCGATATGGTCAGGAATGGCATTATGGCCACTGAATCATTTTCGTGCTGTTCCCATTCCACGAGTCTGGGAGGGACCTAAGCTTGGCGGGTCCATTGTTCGGACCCGGCGAAGCCGGCGTACGGCTCTAAGTACTTCTTCCCGGTCCATTCCACGAGTCTGGGAGGGACCTAAGCTTGGCGGGTCCATTGTTCGGACCCGGCGAAGCCGGCGTACGGCTCTAAGTACTTCTTCCCGGCGAAGCCGGCTACCCGGCGAAGCGGGTATTCATTCTAGTATATATATATGGCCAAGAATCTGTCATGGCGTCGAAAGAAGGAAAGAGCCCGCTTGAATTATTTGGCAGGCTCCTGCTTCTAATAAACTTTTTTTGCAAAGAACATTTTTGTGTTGGATGAAAGAGGATGAATGGACGAACGTTTTGGTATAACATGGTATCAAATTTATGCCGTAAGCAATGAATAACGGACTTGTGATTCCAACCTTACCTAGTCATTCTGGAGAAAAAAGCGTTACGCGATTTTGGGTGCTTTCAGTTTTGTAAGAACTGTACTCCGAATACGTGCGCGACCGGTAAATCCTTCATACAAACCAGACAGGAAATGAATGCAGTGTTTAATGAGACCAAAAATGAGCTCGACGGAGCTGCCAACTTCGTTCATTTCGCTTGGAAAAGTGATGCGAGATGTACGTTATTATCCTTGTGTAAATTCGGTATCGGTCAGTCAAACGGTCGTGCAGTCAGCGGTAAATGTAAGATGGCCGCCAAAGATCGATTTTGAGGTTCACACAGTCTACTAAGTCTAAAATAATATTTAAAAAATTGCTTGCAATGCATGCTTTGTCTGTGATTCGTGAAAATCGACACGATTTGTTGATTTTGTGTAAAGAAAAATTACTTATAACCAAAATAAAACGTTCTCGTTTTGCCGAGATGTTGTGACAAGCGTGACCTAACTAGTCTCCCTTGGTCATTTGCATATGATCTATCAATGACACAGGACTTTCACACATACGTGCGAGATGGACGAGCCCAGCCCCACGGGTAAAGTGTGCATGGTCGTCATCCAAATAGTAACGTACATCACTTTTGAGAATGAAACTGCTATAAATCGAGTGATTTCTTACGAAACATGATAAAAACAATGTTTGAAAGGAAAAAGTATTCGTACCTGAATGATTCAGTCGAAAATCGAATGTTGTTGATTTTTGTTTTGTTGGGGGGTGGTGGTTTTGTGTAGGTGTTAGTGGTGCTTGGTTACCCATAGGTCTGTGACATTCTTAGTTTATATGATCAAAGCTCATTGGCAATTGCAAATATTCTTAGGGAGGTAGGTTAGTCATGCTATCTAATTTTTACATTTAGTCAAGTTTTGACTAAATGTTTTAACATAGAGGGGGAATCGAAAAGAGGGTCGTGGTGTATGTGTGTGTGTGTGTGTGTGTGTGTGTGTGTGTGTGTGTGTGTGTGTGTGTGCGTGCGTGCGTGTAGAGCGATTCAGACCAAACTACTGGACCGATCTTTATGACATTTTACATGAGAGTTCCTTGGATTGATATCCCCGATTTTTTTTCTCCGTTTTTTCGATAAATGTCTTTGATGACGTCATATCCGGCTTTTCGTGAAAGTTGAGGAGGCACTGTCACGCTCTCATTTTTCAACCAAATTGGTTGACATTTTGGTCAAGTAGTCTTCGACAAAGCCCAGACTTCGGTATTGCATTTGAGCATGGTGGCTTAAAAATTAATTGATGACTTTGGTCATTAAAAATCTGAAAATTGTAAAAAAAAAAATAAAAATTATAAAACGATCCAAATTTACGTTTATCTTATTTTCCATCATTTTCTGATTCCAAAAACATATAAATATGTTATATTTGGATTAAAAACAAGCTCTGAAAATTAAAAATATAAAAATTATTATCAAAATTAAAATTTCGAAATCAATTTAAAAACACTTTCATCTTATTCCTTGTCGGTTCCTGATTCCAAAAACATATAGATATGATATGTTTCGATTAAAACACGCTCAGAAAGTTAAAACGAAGAGAGGTATAGAAAAGCGTGCTATCTTTCTCAGCGCAACTACTAAACCGCTCTTCTTGTCAAATTCACTGCCTTTGCCACGAGCATGAGCGGTGGACTGACGATGCTACGAGTATACGGTCTTGCTGAAAAATTGCATTGCGTTCAGTTTCATTCTGTAAGTTCGACAGCTACTTGACTAAATGTTGTATTTTCGCCTTACGCGACTTGTTATTATTATTATTATTATCATGAGAGCTTATATAGCGCGAACCACAATTAACCGTTGCTCTCCGCGCTTTACATATTAATTTCTGCCGTTTGAAATTGAATTTTTTTACAGACAAACAGACATTTTTTACACACAATATATAACGCATTCACATCGGCCAGTAAACCTCAAGCCATTACGGCGAATATTTACTTTTCGCGGCCTATTATTCCAAGTCAAACGGGTATTTGGTGGACATTTTTTATCTATGCCTATACAATTTTGCCAGGAAAGACCCTTTTGTCAATCATGGGATCTTTAACGTGCACACCTCAATGTAGTGTACACGAAGGTACCTCGGTTTTTCGTCTCATCCGAAAGACTAGCACTTGAACCCACCACCTAGGTTAGGAAAGGGGGGGAGAAAATTGCTAACGCCCTGACCCAGGTTCGAACTCGCAACCTCTCGCTTCCGAGCGCAAGTGCGTTACCACTCGACCACCCAGTCCATTTCAGGCTGTTTTGTTTTCCTCAGGCAAAATATAATTAAAACTAATGAAAAAAATGTGTTTCAATTTGCATCCGGCAGTTAGGGTTAATTATCTTGCGTTTGGGGATGTGACTTTTTTTTTTAGATGGGATATTATATTTGGTTTGGGGTTGTGGCTCCATTTTATCTGTGGGCAGGTATTTAAGTGTATAAAAGACATTACAATTCCAGGCAAGTGTTTCGTTACAATGGAACTTGGAAGAAAAGTGTTGTTCGGCAGTTCAGTAAAACCTGTCTCTAAAGGACACCCTTGGGGTATGGTAATGGTGTCCCTATTAGACAGGTGTCCTTTCTTCACAGGTGGAGGGGCTGGGGCAATATTTTACAAAGAACACGTAAAATGTACAAGACACTTTTTGTCAATTCTGGAGTATGTATTTATTTTTCAACACAAAACACAAGGTAAAAACTTAAATAAAATTAATTAAATAAAATAAACTTAAATAAAATTACCAGATCATTGTACAAGGCACAGATTGAGGGCGGTGACAGGAAGAGAGAGAGAGAGAGAGAGAGAGAGAGAGAGAGAGAGAGAGAGAGAGAGAGAGAGAGAGACTGACTGACTATTAGGGTTTAACGTCCTCTTAGACCAACTGGTCTATATTGGGACAGGTATTGGTAATACGCTGAAGATATGGTGTGATACTTTGATTCGAACAAGCCCGCTGTGGCTGTCTCCTTCGACACACCAGCATTGGGTTTGTCTCGTTGAAATGTTGATGCTTGCATATGGTTTTTTTAGCGTGTGTGTGTGCGTGCGTGTGTGTGTGTGTGTGTGTGTGTGTGTGTGTGTGTGTGTGTGTGTGTGTGTGTGTGTGTGTGTGTGTGTGTGTGTGTGTGTGTGTGTAACTTAGAAAAGGGACAGGAATGACTGATGCACAGACACTTTGTTGGGATTTCCTGGTTTTGTCATTAACATCCTCGTCCTAAGCGCGTAAGCCACGATGCTAGCTCAAAAAGCCTAACGTCATGCTATTATCACTCACTGCTCTTACAAACGAACACACACAAACCTATGAATAAAGTAGATCTTACGGGATTTAACGTTTTTTTAACTGCCAAAATTTTACTTTTTATTCTTGTTGAAATTCACAACATTTCATAAAGATCGGTGAAAAATTAGAAAATAACGGTTTATAACTGACAAAAGCTTGTTTTTCTTCTGAAAAGTACGTATTGAAACTCAGTTATGGACAACGGACCTACTCACAAAATTTCATAAAGATTGGTGAAAAAACGGGATTTAACGGTTTTTTAACTGCCAAAAATCAACTTTTTATTCTTGTTGAAATTCAGTTAGGGACAACCAACCTAACCACAACATTTCATAAAGATCGGTGAAAAATTAGAAAATAACGGTTTATAACGGGTTTTTAACTGCCCCAGGTGGCCCATACCAATAAAAACAGTTTTATTCTGCTAAAAACCACATCTCCTTTCTTACCCACAACAACATTAATAAGATAAAGTAAGTCTAAAAAATGGTGTTTGTGTAACACTTTTTGGACACACTGACAGATTCCTGGCCATATATATATACGGCTTGTGTCTGTCTGTGTGTGTGTGTGTTCGCGATGCACGGCCAAAGTTGTCGATGGATCTGCTTCAAATTTGGTAGGCATATTCAGGTAGACCCCGGATACAACCTGGTCGATGAGAATTTTCAACACGTGCTCTCAGTGCGCAGCGCTGAACCGATTTTGGTTTTTCTGTTCATCTTCCCAGATCCATTCCCAGTAACTCTTCCTTATCTTCTCCAGTGTTTTGCGTTTATCTCCCTTCCTTCGTGTGGCGTCAATCCATATTCCCATTAGTAGTTTTAGAAGGTCACTGTTCACAACGCTCAATCCATATTCCGGTTACTATTTTTAGAAGTTTTCCTTCCTTCCTTCCATTCCCAGTAAATCTTCCTTATCTTCTCCAGTGTTTTGCGCGTTTATCTCCCTTCCTTCGTGTGGCTTTCTTTATTTGGTGTTTAACGTCGTTTTCAACCACGAAGGTTATATCGCGACGATCCTTCGTGTGGCGTCAATCCATATTCCCGTTACTATTTTTAGAAGGTCACTATCCGCAACGTTTTCATCCCGGCGAAGCCGGATATTCCCGTTACTATTTTTAGAGGGTCACTGTCCACAACGCTTTCATCCCGGCCGGGTATTCTTCTACTTCGCCGGGTACGGTGCGCCACTCGGGTACCCGGCGAAGCCGGCGTACGGTGCGCCACTCACCCGTTGAAGTCGGTATTCGGCTCTACTTCTTCCCGGCGAAGCCGGCTACCCGGCGAAGCGGGTATTCATCTAGTAGATATAGGTGCGAGCTTCATCGAGCTTTTTCATGACCGCGAACTGAGACCATTATTTTTGATAATCACGGAGACGTGGTATGTAACCTCTTTATTCCTCCTTTCTTCAGTTATTCAAAGAAAAGAGGAGTTTTTTGTGCGAAAGTTTGATCGAATCATATTCACTCAACCAGTCTACCTGCGCAGGCGATTGAATAATGCGCGGTTGTATGGTTCAGGGAAAATCATTCAATTCTGTCAACACTTCTTGTCAGTTTCCCTGTTTTGGACTAAAATCAAGTACACAGTTATGTTGTTATTCTGCTGTGGCGGTAAAGGCAGATTGTGTGTGTTCTGTTCATGTTTTGGTATCGCTTTCTTTATTTGCTGTTTAAAGGCACAGAAAGCCTCCCGTAAACCATCACAGAGCTCCCCGAGCGTCTACATACAGTACAAGCATACTTCCATTTAAACGCTCACCGAACGGGAACATCCTGGCTGCTTTCTGTCGAGCGTGAGAAATTTTCAAAGAATTTATTTTCGTGGACAATGGCGCCTCGTTTTGGTGCGGACGGCTGTTATGAAATCACGCCCGGACAGTAAGCCTCCCGTAAACCATCACAGATACTGTCAGGCTTTTACACACAGTACAAACACCCTTCCATTTGAACGCTCACCAAACGGGAACATCCTAGGTGCCCTTCGTAAAGAGCGAGCAATTTTTAAAGAATTAATTTTGCAGATTGTCTCGAACACTTTTTGGACCCATCCTGAACTCAAAAATGAGTTACTTCCCTTAAACTGGCGATAGCCGTGGATCGATGATTATCAGAATGTTTTTGGACCGTGGTGCGTTTTTTCGCGAGACCTAACTTTTAAAATCTAAATGATAAATTGACAGCTTGTTACACAAACATTCTTTAATCATAAAAGAATTCTTTTTTCATCAAGACAAGATCAGTGCAAATCGAAGTTGTGAAAGTTTGAAAAAAGAAAAGCCCGGAAGCAGGGTCACGCAAGGGTCGTAGCAGACGACGGTTTATGCGGCATATCGCCGTTCCTCTCAACAGTCAAAAGCCATCGCTCGAGTTCTTGTGAACCACAGCCGTTTGTTTCGTGCAAAAAAACGTGCTATTGTAGATAAGCTCACATCGAGTCGCATTCAAATGACTTATAACTGACGACTACATTGTGAAAAAGGGAAACTGGATCACACGGGTTCACGATGGCTCAGGGGTAAGATAAACCACGCAAAAATAAATTCTTTGAAAATTGTTCGCTCTTTACGGAGGGCACCTAGTATGTTCTCAATCGGTGAGTGTTTAAATGAAAGGGTGTTTGTACTGTGTGTAAAAGCCTGACCGTATCTGTGATGGTTTACGGGACTGTGCCTTTAACGTCGTTTTCAACCACGAAGGTTATATCGCGACGGGGAAAGGGGGGGGGGGGGGGGGGGCAGATGGGATAGAGCCACTTGTTAATTGTTTCTTGTTCACAAAAGCACTAATCAAACAAGAAGGGCAAAGCCCATACGACTCACATGCTTGACCTTGACCTTTACATGACCTTCAGGGTCAAGGTCAAATAACTAAACCTAGCAATGACATCATACACTAAGAACTGCTTTACACATTTTTCCTACCAAAATACATGTGACCTTGACCCAAGGTCAAGGTCATCCAAGGTCATGCAACACAAAGCTGTTAATTCAAGACATAGGAAGTACAATGGTGCTTATTGGCTCTTTCTACCATGAGATATGGTCACTTTTAGTGGTTCACTACCTTATTTTGGTCACATTTCATAAGGGTCAAAGTGACCTTGACCTTGATCATATGTGACCAAATGTGTCTCATGATGAAAGCATAACATGTGCCCCACATAATGTTTAAGTTTGAAACAGTTATCTTCCATAGTTCAGGGTCAAGGTCACTTCAAAATATGTATACAATCCAACTTTAAAGGACCCTTGCGACCTTGACCTTGAAGCAAGGTCAACCAAACTGGTGTCCAAAGATAGGGCTTACATTGCCCTGTATAGCATACATAGCTAAGGTTGCCATTCTCGATAACTTTAGAAAAAAATGCGAAAATGTGAAAAATGGTCGTTTTTAAGACAACAATTACGGCCCCTGTGACCTTGAACTTGAAGTGAGGTCAAGTTGCCGCACATGTTTTTTGAGATCTTGTAACCATACACCATCAGGCCACATCAGGTGTTGATAGACTTAATAGTGTCCAAGAAATATCCAACGTTAAAGTTTTCCGGACGGATGGACGCCGGGACGGACAAGATACAAGATTCAAGATACAAGAAGATACAAGAAATTTTATTGTCCTTATCAATACAAGGAAATTTGGCATGTGTGTGGCAAGACATAATACATTGATACATAGACATTTACAAAGCAACAACTGAAGTTCAATATCAGCACACCCTTACGCACACATACCCACTATACTTCAGACACACAGGCTACATGTGCCCCTCGGACGTATGCAACCCACAATTCACCCAGCCATACAACTCCACATGCACTTACTCATTCATGCAGTACTCTAGCGCCCGGCCATGCACAACTCACACACTGGAACCCTCGTCGTACGGCTACATATGACACCCGCACAAACATTACAGCCTCAAACATCGTACTAGATCTACAACTAACAAGCATACATCCACTATCAAACACCGAATACATCATCACACATTACATCATAACACATTGCATTATAACACACACACAAACATTACAACATCAAACATCGTACTATAATCTACAACTAACAAACAATCATACACTATCAAACACCAAATATATCATCGTACATTAAATTACATCATACCCCCCCCCCCCCCCACCATACATTCACAATCGACACAGAATACATCATCATACATATACATTACATCATAACCCCCATACATACGCAATCAACACATAGTACATCATCATACATTACATTACATCATAACCCCCCCCCCCCCCCATCATACAAAGTAAACAGACGTCAACATTTCACTCTTACTCCCCCCCCCCCCCCCAATCACACGTCCTCTACTCTACCATCGCTCACACCTACCACACATCACCCATAGTCCTCCAAGTCACAGTTCACAGCCCTCATTGTCCTTCCGCAGTCACAGTTCACATCACCCATAGTCCTCACATCACAGTTCACATCACCCATAGTCCGGACGGACGGACGGACGACTCGGGTGAGTACATAGACTCACTTTTGCTTCGCATGTGAGTCAAAAATTGCTCCAGGGGCTTGCAACGTAGTACAATATATTACCTTACTGGGAGAATGCAAGTTTCCAGTACAAAGGACTTGTTCTTTCTTCGAATGGGACTAGCAGACGAACGTTTGCACCCGTGCACTGTATGAAGTTCAGTTTTCTGGGGCAAAATAATGTATGAAACTGCTGTATGTTCTTTAAATTGATGAGATGTGTGCACTTGGTTGCGTGTGCTCTGTTTATAAAATGAAATATTATCGAAAAGTAACCGGAGTCGGATTGCAGTCTTTTGTCCAAGCAACTCAGTTCAGAAAATTTGGAAGGGGAACTACTCTTATCGTACGAGAGTTACTTGCCTTGGAAGTTTGCTTGCACTCATAAGAGATCTAAAGCGAGTTTCTCTGCACTGATGGTTAGATTTGGATTTAGAAAACAACCAAACTCATGGATTTTATATGATGATTAATATGTTCAAGTCCCGCAGTGGGGCACTGCGGTTATGAAATTAAAGGCCCCTCCTGTTTTTGGAACCGCAGGAGCTTTCTAGTTTGCTGTTAGGTAGATTTTTGGTTCCTCTTTCCTGTCATGCTCTCTTTTTCTTCATGAATTCTTTTCTTTTTTCTGCCTTCTTGCTCATTCACCTGTATTTTTTCCAAAAATCTCTTCTCTTGCCGCTTGTCTCGCGATTCATGTATAGTTTAATCTGTTAGTGTTCTGATGTAAGTCCAGCAGTAGATAGGTTAAGCCTATTTTAACATACTGGAAACTGGTAATCTTCCAGTGGGTATTAATTTAGTTTTACTAAAGCCTGCTGGGACACAAGTAATGGGTTAGTGCATTTGTAAACAGGAATCGCTTGACAAGTGGCCCCCTTCATCCCCCCCCTTCCTCGTCCTGATATGGCTCTGCGTAGTCGGCTGGACGTTAAGCAACAAATAAACAAACAAACAAACAATATGTTCAAGCCTGTAGTTGCTAGTTTAAATGCAGTATGTTTGTATTGTTTGGTCTAGAGATGTATATTTCGTACATTAGAGCGTTCGTAACTTTTCAATCGCTAAAGTAGTTCCCTCAAAGTCTAGCTCTGTGAGCTCATCCTGACCTCGGCTCATTCTCTCCCCGACAGGATGCCTTGAGTTTCTTTGTCTGGCAAGGAAACCGATTTTTTTTTTTAAATGTTTAGAGCTTATGTAATGTGTTATGGATATAAGCAGATTCGCGATCGTCGATAATGATTTTTCATGGTGTTGTGTAATTCTTAAATTACAAAGGAATTGATTTGTAAGACAGTTTCAAGGGACCCAGGGTCCCCACTGGTTTTTAGAAACAAAATTCCATGACTTTTCCATGACTTTCCATGAGCCTCAATAACATTTTCCATGACTAGATCCAAAGGTCGCCATTTCCGAACACGCAAACTTTTTACGTCTTGTCACTGCCAGTTTTGACACTGGCATGCTTTGCACTGAATTTGAGTCAGTTTCTACGCAGCTTGACTTCGACAAGCAAGTCAAGCATTTGCTACGCAGTCAGATTATCGGTAATGTTTGCTGGTCCTGTCATTTCACTAAACAGGACCAGCCACTGTTTGTATCCATCTGCACTTTCATAAATTCCGTTTCGTAACCGTCACTGTGACTTGACGAACTGTCATTTTTTTCACCGCGATACACAGTTCATTGCGAAGATCTTCCTCGGTAATTCGTTCCAATTCCCCATACTTTTTGTTGTCAAGAAACAACTTGAAAGAACGTTTCAAACTCATCATCCTCCATCTTGCTTGTCGAAGCGCTAAAGTACTTTATCGATGCAAAAACAAAAGTAGAAAACTTCAGTCGACGAAACCGACTCAAATGCAGCGCAGACGACACGACGAGATAACGGAAGGAAGTGAGCCTCGCTTTGGCTCAAGTGCCGTTAAAAATACCGTTATTCTCGTATGCAAATACGAACGAGAAGTTGGTCATACGAACAAGCCTTGTGCTGGCGACGCAAATCGGGGAATGGCTGGGCAACGAAAATCGCCGCTGGCGTGCTAAAGGTTAATTTTTTTTCTTTCTTATTTTTGTGAAATTCCATGACTTTCCATGACTTGAATTGAAATTCCATGACTTTCCAGGCCTGGAAAATTAAAAATCAAATTCCATGACTTTCCAGGTTTTCCATGACCTGTACGAACCCTGAAGGGAGCTATTTTTTTGCGGCTGTATTTACTGTGCAAACAACTCTAAATATGGCAAAAGTGTCACGTGATAATAAACCGTTTGGAATTTGGGTCGCTTGATTTCTTTATGCACTGACCACTAACCCTAAACCCTAACCCTAACCCTAAAGAAAGAGAGAGAGACTAAGAAAGAGAGAGAGAGAGACTAAGAAAGAGAGAGAGAGAGACTAAGAAAGAGAGAGAGACTAAGAAAGAGAGAGAGAGACTAAGAAAGAGAGAGAGAGAGACTAAGAAAGAGAGAGAGACTAAGAAAGAGAGAGAGAGAGACTAAGAAAGAGAGAGAGACTAAGAAAGAGAGAGAGAGAGAGAGAGACTAAGAAAGAGAGAGAGAGACTAAGAAAGAGAGAGAGAGAGACTAAAAAAGAGAGAGAGAGAGATACTAAGAAAGAGAGAGAGAGAGACTAAGAAAGAGAGAGAGAGAATAAGAAAGAGAGAGAGAGACTAAGAAAGAGAGAGAGAGAGAGACTAAGAAAGAGAGAGAGAGAGACTAAGAAAGAGAGAGAGAGACTAAGAAAGAGAGAGAGAGACTAAGAAAGAGAGAGAGACTAAGAAAGAGAGAGAGAGACTAAGAAAGAGAGAGAGACTAAGAAAGAGAAAGAGAGAGAGAGACTAAGAAAGAGAGAGAGAGAGAATAAGAAAGAGAGAGAGACTAAGAAAGAGAGAGAGAGAGAGACTAACAAAGAGAGAGAGAGAGACTAAGAAAGAGAGAGAGAGAGACTAAGAAAGAGAGAGAGAGAGAGACTAAGAAAGAGAGAGAGACTAAGAAAGAGAGAGAGACTAAGAAAGAGAGAGAGAGAGACTAAGAAAGAGAGAGAGAGAGACTAAGAAAGAGAGACAGAGAGAGAGACTAAGAGAGAGAGACAGAGAGAGAGACTAAGAGAGAGAGACAGAGAGAGAGAGAGAGAGACAGAGAGAGGGAGACAGAGAGAGAGAGACAGAGAGAGAGAGACAGAGAGAGGGAGACAGAGAGAGAGAGACAGAGAGAGAGAGACAGACAGTCAGATATACAGACAGTCAGATAGACGGATAGACAGATAGACGGATAGACAGATAGACAGACAGACCGACAGACAGAGCAACTGACAACAGACATACAGACAGAGAGATACAGACAGACAGACAGAGAGACAGACAGTCTCTTGGAGACAAACAGGCAGACAGACACTGTTCCGCCGCTTTGGTAATTATGGGTGTAGCAGAACCCGCGCCGTCGGCAGAGGGATAGTTACAATCACTACTACTCTTTAAAAGTATGGGTTTGTGTGAACCCGCGCAATCGGTAGTGTTTATGTCAATTAACATAATCAATTAATTTTAATGTTTTGTCATGTACACACTAAAAATTTGCAGACAGAGAGCAAATTAGGTGTGTGAGAGATACTTAAAATTTCAAAACGATACCTTTAATGGTTCCAGAGTTACAATGATTTTAGTGTGTCTCTGGGTACAGGTGAACCCAGGAAGCACGCACTAAGTCAATGCATCAGCTCTGGGAAAGGCAAAAGTCGTTTACGACCACGAACTCCGGCAGTTCGGCAGTACCCCCGTGACCTAGTTGTCCCGGTTGTTGACATCAAGCTTGCAGGCATTCGATCATTTCATTGTACACTTTATCGTACCCTTGCTGGGGAATTTGGGTCGCTTGATTTCTTTATGCACTGACCAAGTTTACTTTATTCAGTGGAACCCCTTTCATGTAAGGCCCCCCAATTTAAGACTTCCCGAGTTCTTTTTAAGACCCTCCTTTCTCAGATGTTCTGTTCATAGCCTCTGTAAATGTACCTCCATTTTGAAAATGCTGCTCCGCTCAAAAAACACCGATGAAGAACTGATTTGTCTTTTTGTCGCAGATAAGAATATAAACAGTCAAAACATTTGCACAACTATCCAACAGATGACTACACATAGGCCTACCTTTAATGTTGCCAGCCAAACCGTAACGAAACTTTATGCGGTCACAGTTTGTCAGTTCGCATCTCCCGCTAAAATGAAATCAACATTATGTTCCCGTGATCACGTTCTGGGGCTAAAGGCTGTGTGCGGTATGCCAACATTGACTCAAATGATATGTTTTACAATTTCCATGCGTAATCAAACTCAATGTCATGACGTAAACTACCCAAGATAAAAAGAATTCTCTCTGTCTGTCTCGTCGAGACTAATATACTTTCATATAGGCTTTTGGTGTAATTAGTTCACTTACGGGGTCTGATCGAGGCTTACGCTGCCCAGACAATGATGAAATAGAATAGATAATTATCCTACATACGTGAGAGAGACACCCGTGAGATAATAATCGTTCAAATCACACGTGTGTATATCATGTAAATGAGGTCATGTCAAGCAAGTCTAGCAGGGACCTGTTTATCCACTGCTTATGATGCCAAAGTCACCGAGACAAACGTCATTATAGAAACAAAAATTGCGCTCGCTAATTACCCTCGATGAATCTTTAGAACTAACACGTCACACCACACTTTCAGAGTGACGTTTCTTTGCTTTGACGTAATAGATTGCACGAGGCTTTAGAAGAGATCGAGGTTCCAAAACAAGCGTCTTCAATTTAGCTGCCTCGACTGCAAGACATTTTCAGTAAAATACACGTAAGTACAGTATGTAGGATAAACAGAATACTACATGGCTTGCTGTGTCGTACCAGATTTACACTCGTTGCTTTTTCAAATAGTGAACAGCTCGCTTTCGCTCGCAGTTCAATATTTTAAAAAAACAACTCGTGTAAATCTGGTACGACACAGCAAGCCATGTAGTTTTCTCTATCTACACAATGGGTTAGCTCTCCAGAGGGCAGGCTCAGAAAATTACAGCGTGGTTTCCCCGGGGTTTTAAAAGCTTTATAAAACCTTTAACCATATATGGAAAATTAAAATTGTTTTATAATTATGGGGAACATAAATTACAGTCAAAGAGTGTACTTAAATTAATTCGTAAAAACAAATCGCAGTTTTCGACTCGTTGCAAGAAGGTCAATGAAACTTTGTATAATTTCAAATGGATACATGCCCGAGGCATGACTAAAAGCCTTACAGGGCTCCGTGCACCTTGAAGTGTCAAGCACAGTAACTTAAAGACTCGCTCCCTATTAAGAGCTGATTTTCTGATTTGTTTTAAGGTCGTAAAAGGGGGGTTCCACTGTACGGATTTATGGTTAACCATAGACCATATATCCTGGACCGCCAACTGGCTCTCTACATAGACCATTTATAGCTTCAGATAGGTCCCATGTCCTTGCCCACCTCTATGAACTCCTTCCCTCTGGCCGTAGACTTCTCGCGCACAAAGCTAGGACACTCAGGCTGCAAAACAGCTTCATCCCCAAATCCATCACCCTTGGCAACATGTAAACACATCCACATACCCGACTGACTCAGCCCCTCTTCTGCCAGTGCAAGCAGTAGTAATGTACATGTATGTATTGGTTTTATGTACGTCCGTATTTTTTCTGTGATATATTGTATGCTATGATTGTTTGCAATTATGTTTAGCCATAGTCCGTTATACGCGTAGGTGTGCGAGAATATGTAAGCGCAGTGCTTTAAAGATGTCCATGTGGGAATGTGTAAGTGGGCGTAGTCGAATGTCCATGTGGGAATGTGTAAGTGGAGCATATAAGAATGCCCATGTGTGAATGTGTAAGTTCCTTTAAACAGTATTTTATTCGTAAACAGACACATGATAATATAACAACATCATTAAGAAGGAGCACAACAAGTTTAAAACTTATGGTAAGTGCTCACATAAACATTCCTGAAATTTCATGGCGGATTATGATCAATGCGACACATTTTTTTGAAAAAAGAGATGAGACAACAACAAAAAAATTATAAAAAAATAAAAATAAAAAAAATAAAAATAAAATAAAGGAGAAAAACAGCAAGGAAAACTTAGTTTGAATTATCGAACACAATCTGTGTCAATACCGAAAACGAAAACAAATACAAAACGAGAACGAAAGACACAACAAAATATCAAAAAAAAGATGGGCCCCAAGTAATATATTTAGAAAAACCCACACCAACATCGAACTAAGGTGTCCCAAAGCGGTTTGATTTCTCAATATAGCTTTGGACAACAACAAAAATAGCACTATTTTCAAATATGGAAATGTTTGAATCACCTGTCAGGAGTGTGTCAATATTAACAAATTCTGGAGCTAATGTACCGATTGTTGCGGTTCTTGCATCATTAAACAGTGGACATGATAGCAAATAGTGATGAACAGTTTCAGCAAAATAACCACAAGAAAATTCCGGGTTGTTTACTAGGTGGCGATTAAACATATCATATTGTAAATCACTCATTCCAAGTCTTAACCTGCAATGCAAAACTTCAGTTTTGCGATTTGGGGAATAGTAATATGGTGGAATTGAAATATCAAAAGCTGTGAAATGTCGCTTGAACAGACCAACAGAATCACATTGTTGTATATTTTCAGGCAACTTATTCCAGAGACTAGTTGCAGAAGGAATAAAAGATGACTTGTACAAATCTGATTTACACTGGGGAGTCTTACGCTCTAGTGGGTGTCTGTGGTGGTAGGGATTTAGGTCAGAAACAAGAGGTGGCAATAAAACGTTGAGGTAATTTGGTACATTGCCGTGGACCATTTTATAATATAACATTAATTTGTGACGGCGTCTTCGCTCTGTAAGTGGTATAAAGCCAGATTCTGTGAAAAAGTTTTCGTGTGAAGTGCCTTTAAAAACTTTTTCACGACATAGCACCTGTATACTGGCGGTAGGAAGAAAAATGTATTAAAAAAAATTCACAGACACCAGAGACAGGTAAAGGGAGGCAATCGTTTCCACTGCCAGTTTGCTAAATAGGCCAGAAAGGATGAGTTGTTTCCCATGAACCGTTTTCTACCTGGAAGTGTGTTTCCAACCCCACCCAAAAGTGTGTTGGTGTCTCAAAGAGCAAAACTTTTTCCGAAAACCAATAATATACCAATTTCTTTGAAAATATTTGGATTATGTGTTAAATTTACCCTCGTACATGTTATGTTAATTAGAAACATTTAAGAATCAAATATTTCACAAAAGCAAACCAATTTAATGTAAGTGCATCAGATATTTAATGATATTTTTTGGAAATGTGTCAACAATAATTCGAATGGATTCGAGTTGCAGCTTCTCCAGCTCATCTGAAAGCTTATTTGTACAATTATCCCACACAACATCACAATCATCAAAATGAGGTAAAATAAAAGATTTATACATTGCTTCTAGGGATCTTCGACTGAGCCTATATTTATAAGATTTTAAACAAGCCACAAGTACTCGACAAGTTGCCACAATAGACTGTATGTGTAAGGCCCATTTACAATTATCTTGAAAAATAACACCTAAATGTTTATGACTTTCTTTTTCTATGAGGGCTACATCGCCAAAAACAAGGGGAAATTTCTGTATACATCGTTGACCGGAAAAGGATATTAACTCTGTTTTCGACTGGTTAAATTTCACTTTCCATTTAATGGCCCAGTTTGCAATCTTACCTAAATCAGAATTGAGTATTTCAGTTCTACGGAAAGGGTCATCGAGGCTTAAATACATGCTGGTATCATCTGCAAATAGTTTAATCACTGATTCAATATTATCAACAATGTCGTTTATATAAACCAAAAAGAGGAGAGGTCCTAATACTGACCCTTGGGGAACACCCGCAGAAACCGGCAAAAACTGTGACTTACAACCTTTTACCACAACACATTGTTTTCTTTCCCTCAAATAATTATCAAACCAAAAATACAACTGTCCCCTTATGCCAATAGCGTATAACTTTTTCATCAAACCCTTGTGCCAAACTCTGTCGAAAGCTTTTGACACGTCAAAGAACATCGCCTGTGATGTTATCTTATCATCAAAAGCTTTGCATATATCATTATACAAACAAATGAGTTGGTATACAGTTGAATCACATGGAATAAAACCGGACTGAACTGGTGTTAACAGGTTATACTCCTTCAAATAAGCAAACACGTGACATTGTACACACCTTTCCATAGCTTTACCTACACAGCTAAGAAGTGATATTGGTCGGTAATTTGAACATAATTCCTTTTCACCTTTTTTATATATCGGAATTACATTAGCTATCTTCCATATTGCAGGAACTGTGGCTTCTTCGAGAGATCTGTTGAATAATGCAGTGAGTGGCATCGCAATAATATCTGCACATGCAGCCAGAACTCTATTTGAAACAGAATCAGGACCAGAGGCTTTGCGTACATCAAGATTCTTCAACATAGTAAGCACGTGTGCAGCATCAATAATCAAAGAATCAATGGTGGTATTCTGATCTCTAACTTCAGGAACTTCTTCATCATCATCATCCAATACTGATTGTTTTACAAAACATTCATTGAATACTGTTGCTTTTTCTACATTGGAATAATAAACACGGCCATTGTTTTCGATGGGAGGAAATTCATTTGAAGACATACCTTTGCGTGACATAAACGACTTTACTAATTTCCACCAATCTTTATTGCCAAAACAGTCTTGTGAACTAACACGATTATCCAATTCTTTTAAATATTCTGCTTTCCTCAATCGAATAACATCAGTTAATTTATTGCGAATTCTTCGGAAAAAATCCCAGATCCAAACAGAATTCAATAGTTTTGCTAATGTGTGTATCTTTTTCTTTTTATCAATCAGTCGTTTAATACTGTCAGTCATCCAGGGTGTATCCGCTTCTCTCACAGTTATTTCTTTAACTGGCATACACTGTGTAACCATATCCATTAGGGTATCCGAAAATGCCTCTGCTGCTTCGTCAATCGAACTGAGTGAGACCATACTCGTCCAATCCACGTGCACATTACATACTTTTTCCTTTAAACTGACAACGTCCAATTTGGAATAATTATAAATCAACCGTTTATAACTTGCTTTGCCTATACTATTTCCTTTAACAATTGCAAGCGGGACCGAATGGTCACTGCAGATTGGCGGTAAAACCTGAATTTCTTCAACAATATCAGGGCTTGGTGTCAAAATCAAATCTATGCACGTTGACGTTGTTTCTGTAATTCGTGTAGGTTGTTTGACTAACTGGAACAAACCATTTTTTATCATAATATCTTGCAAATTGAAACACGTACTATTAAGAACATCGGAATTAAAATCACCACAAACAATATACTTCATACCAGTCATACCGGCTGCATTAACTGATTGATCTATCAGGTCCCAATAACCAACATTTGCAGAAGGCGGTCTATAAAAAGTTCCAACTAATAAACTTTCCTGTTGTATCTTAGTTTCAATAAAAAAGGGCCTCTAGATCGGGATTGGAGAGATCATTTCTCGTTTTACAATACAAATTATCTTTTACATATTCTGCAACGCCTCCATGGGGGTTATTTGGTCTATCTTGCCTTATCGGTAAATTAAACCCTGACAAATACAAATCATCATTATTTACTATATTAGACAGCCATGTTTCCGATAATGTCACAATATCAAAATCTTGAACCTGAACTTCTAAAATGTCTAATTTATTTCTAAGGCTTCGTACGTTTAAGTGAATAATAGATAATTTCTTAAACTTTTCGTTGGCCGGCCCGGGGTTCACATGAACATCGCCTGCTAAGATCAACATAATTTCTATTATACACATTATTCCAAAACACATGAAAAATGAACAATCTCCAGAACGTTCTGATATACAAACGCGTTTACCTTTAAGATCTGCATTCACTTCTTTTAACAATACTCCACACCTTCGCATATTTGGAGAATAATCGTTTTTACATTTCATACACACATAAAGGAATAAGGCCAACTTTAAGTATTTATATCCACAAACAAACAACACAAAAAACGGAACAACTAAATCAGCAGCGAGGAAAAATAATTTTCTATTAGACAGTTGAACCGCCTTGGGCTGGAACATACCCACGCTGGCTCTATACTGTGTTACACTACTACCACTCATTCAGGTTACAGATCTCTGTAAAACTTCAAAAAGAAAAGAGACCAGCGCCGGCAGTTCCATGTTCGCATATATTACAGTTGGGGTGTCCCAGAACATTGTCACAAAAAATGAAGGAAAATGTTGATTCATTAAAAGTAATTTAACAAATAGAAGAAACTGACGAGAGGGAATAAAGAAAAAGCCAAAATATTATGGCTTGAATTCAAGGAAAACACTTGAAAATGTGTAGTGCTGTGCATATGTGAATAGACAACATGTTTTTCAAAAATTCATGACGTGACTCTTTATCTGATTAGAATATGTTGTGCTGGAGAACAAGGGGGAAAAAACCAAAGAAAAAGACACTACAAAACGCACTGAGACAGGGCCCAGGCTAGTTTGCTAGTACAACAGATAAGACTGCCTATTGTTGGTAACTTTACAATGAGTCAGCATAAACAAGCAGAACGAGAATCAGCGTATAAACGGCGATTGCTGAATCTCAATACAAACCGCACAAAACACAAGGAACTTAGTCGATAAATATCGACAGGGGGCGGACAAATGGTTTACATGTGAAATGTGTGTATATGGGTGTGGTTCTGAAACAAACAAACAAACAAACCATGTGAACCCCTCCACCCACCGCTCGCGGGCTGAACGACTGACGTCACATGTCGCTTCGGTCTTTTCCAGAAGAACACCGCGTGTACATAATACACAATTCGATCGCGTAGCACTGCCAATGCACATTTTCGCAACGAAAACCGTGCTACTGTTTCTTGTGTGTTAAATCTGAAAGCAATATAAGTGAACGAACAATTGAAAACTGATATCACGTTACTAAACTCCCAAAAGTAATAAATTACTTCTGACTGCGGTACACAATACATTTTCAAAGCAATTTTTTTATTATTTTCAAGACATAAAAAATACAACGGAAGAAAAATGCAAGCAATAACAATTTTTTTTAAAGTACAGACTAAATACTGAAGCTCTCTATTTCTCTTTAGTATGTTGGATTCAGGTGTACTTACTCACAGTTGCAGACAGATACAGATTCAAACACGTGTCGAGCGTAAAACAAAAAGTGAAACTAGAGAATAACATGAACCTGAAAACTTTTAAAATATTTGTACCCAGCACCAAGAGAGATTATTGTAAAAAAAAAATGTAATACAAAGTGTGTGAGTTCTACATAAGACAGGAGAATTTACATAGCAACAGAAAACATGCTTGTAAATCACTGAGCACCAACAGTTAAAAATCACTATCGCTCACCTCATGCAGACTGAAATGCAAACCTGCACACATACATACACACAAACAAGGGGGGAGCACCCGTGGACTGGCACTAATGATATGATCAACTGCATATGTAGCTAACTTTGCCCGTCTCACACCTTGTTAATGTTAGTGTCACTGGTACGCAACCCGCTGTTCTTCATGCTCTTTCCACCCGCGCTGCACTTTGTCCATCATTGACATTGTCCTCAGCTTGTGGTGGACTCGGATTTAAAAAAAAAAGCAGGACAGCATTTTCGAAAACATCTTCTTGCACTTTCAAAGAAATGTCAAATGCATAAACTGTGTCATAAAAAAGCACAGGCACTGTATCATTGATTTGGCACTGTTGCAGAAAGTCCTTGTCATCAGCTTTCATTTTGGCAGAGCAAGCGACACCCACAGTCCGACGAAAAATGTCCTGCATGTCAAGGAACATTTGCACAATGTTGTCTTTGACAAATGTCAGTCCTCCTCGGTTAAGCACCGTTGTCATGTCAGTTGAAGAATCACAATCACTTTCTGACAGCTCACTGAACCTCAGTGCTTCTAAACAGCGCAGTTTCTCGTATCTGTATGCACCTTTCTTGAGGCCCCAAACTTTCTTTTTTAGTTTCTTCACCACACTCCCAGCAACATACCTGATCACATCCTTCCTCACACACTGGCACCGGTCGGTCATTCGCGTTGTCTTCCTGTTTGCACCCATAGGTTGCTTCGACCAGCCTTTCAAACATCCTGAGGCAAATGGAAGCTGATGCATGAGTCGACTTGGTGACCTCTGTAATGCTTGCATGGCTTGCGTCGTACAATGAGTGAGCCTTTTCCTTGGCCGCGTTCCCTCGTAGACCAAGGCATGACTCAAACACCTGAAGTTTGTCCCGAAGAACAGCACCTGTCAAACAGACCACAAAGTCTTACACTTGAACACATACAATAGAACCACCTTTGTATTACCTCAAACAATCTGAGAAAGCGGGTCTTTAAAAGGAGGCAGTCTTAAAATGAAGGAAAATTTACAGAAGTTATGCACAGACAAACTGACAAAATAAGGTCTTAAAAGGGAGGGATTATCAAATTGGGGGGGGGGGTGGTCCACTGTATATATATATATACAATAATAGATTTGTATTCGTCTATATGTTGGGATAATTTCCTGCCTCGTATAACTTTAAAAGAAAGGCAAACACACACACCATTGTATCCAAAAAGAACACTTGCACATTGACAAGTCTGGAATGTGTACGCGAATGATCAACAATAATTACACGTATGCCATACAGGGAGCACTGCTTACTTGTCATGTATATATATGACAGCTTATTCTCAGCGTAACTGAATAACTTGAAATCTAAACTTGAAATTGTTTTACATTATAAGCAAAAGCGAAAACACTACTCCCAACAAAATTGTATTCATTCATACAGTGTTTCCCTAAACACTTAAACTCATAACTTAAAGTCCAAGGTTTTAACATGGCTTCACAGATCAGCTGACAGGCATTCATTTTCTGCAATCTCACTGCACACCTCTTCCAAAAGTGGAACTGTCACCTGTTGACATTTAAAAACACATGTAAATGTACACACAGTGACACAATAAAAAATCATGCGTAATGAGAATTATCCAAAAATATTATATGATGCACTGGTGTCAAATGTGTTATGGTATTTTATGTTATCACAGAATCTAAGTCTTGAAAAATACACATGTTCACACAAAAATATGGCAAATACCACATGAGACTGAAATATACACAAATCTGCAGTAACTTGACTGAGAAATCACAAGCGGGTGTAGTTGTAGGCATCACAATCACAAGACAAACAAATTCTGCCTTTATGTTTAATATTTTTCAACAATAAATGTTGCAAATGTAACGAATAACTTCTCACCTTTTGTGAAATAATACTTTGAGCTTGACACACTTCTGACTGTACAGGGGTTTTCATCAACAACAAAAGTGGTGCTTGCTTCCTGAAACAAAATTATTCAATGATGAAAAGAACTGAATGTGGCAGTGTTCAAAGTGATATTCAAACTTGTATACAACTATCAGTACATATACTGTAAAACGAGAAGGCTATTGGCATGCTCGTCAATCAGTATGTGTCATTCAGTGTTTTGTGCTGTAACAATGAAATGCAATCAATGCAAGTTCTTGTAGTCTAGAAATAAATACAACAATAATTTCAATTGAAACCACAAACTAGTCAAATAAATTGTGTAAATAGTTGGACAAAGAGATGCTTATTAACCCAGGGAAATAACAGGATTTCTTAGCAAAACTTTCCCAACCCAATTACCTGATTCAGTCCGGCTTTTCTGCTTTTAACACTTACTTTCAGTTTCACTAGAATATATCACAACTACAAGAATAACAATGGAACAGGAATGAGATTTTGTTTTGTTTTTGTAAACTACATCAGGATTTAACTAGTTTGGAAGCTCTGCTTACATACAAAATACAGACAGTGACGTTCAATCGTGGTGGCTGATCAGTGCACTGACTGAGACGGACGATTCGATTTGATCGCTTCACCACGCCTTTCCAACTATGTGCTCCCATACAGTTTTGGTAGATACATGCTTGTGCAAGTATGTTATTAGTATTACCAATATGAATCTTATTTTCCTTTCGATGGTCAGTTTTACTCACCTCTGTAACGGCAGTCACCTCTGCGAATGCTGTCGAAGAATCTAACCGAAAGTAAACATTCTGGGAATCTACGCGCATCGGCCTTGACGCAAGTTCAATACTGAGCCAATGAGCGCGGCGCGGCGAAGTTGGCGATCCAGTCTATCTCTGTTGAGGCCTTGCAAGGTTTTGACGGCAACAATAATTATTGTAGTTCTCTAAGACTTTATTTCTGTTTGATTTGTAATATGTTGGGAAGACATATTTATCAATTGATCAACAAAATAAAACATAATAAAAAACGACACAACGTACGTACATTGTTAAAATTATTATTGGCCAACGTTGAACATTTAACGAAGGCCTCAATCTTCCCGCACCGTAGACCAGATTAGTAGGTGCTTGATTTTGGTATTTTGATTTTACATAACATTAAACCTTTCTTGGGGTTCATGGTCATGGCAACAGCCATAATAATATTATATCATGTATAATATTACATTTCAGCATATTTGAATTACATGTCATCATACCAAACTGTCATACATTTTTATTCCCACATCATTCTGATTGATCACAACCAAACCTACTATCAGTGGACACATCCAAATGTAAGCGCCTGTTCTTGACAACTTTTAATCGATCTAAAAATAGCAACTTGCTGGGTCCTTTGCCGCCAACAGACACTGTTTGGCCTGTAGGTAAAATGTACAATGTATTTTCTGATTTGTGCACAAAAGCTTTTTTTCTTTTTTCTTTTTTTTAACATAACAATGTTTAATGTCACTGTATGTTTAAAAGACCATGGTCATATTTGTAAAAAAAAATGTTAAATTAGAAAATAAATAACATTTTGGTTCATGATTTTTCCTACACCTGTGCTGAAAATAAGAAATAAAAATGTCGGTATATAAGTCACTCAAATACAGCTAGGTATGAATGGCTCGGTTTGAGTTTGTTGCAGTTAACCCTGCACAATGCGACGTATCATGTTTTTGTTGAACAATTTTGACGTCACCCCTCCCCTAGGGTGACGTATTTCACAACTTCCTGTGTTACACAAACTCTGTGATGACCAATTTTGCCTTCACGGACGGATAGGGTGACGGATTTCACAACTTTCTACAGATGAACAATGTTGCCTTCACCCCTCCCATAGGGTGACGGATGTCACAACTTCCTGTGTACACAAACTGATGACGTATTTCACAACAAAATGGCGCTGCCCATGGTCAACCTCTAAACTATCCGTATAGAATGGGGGCGTCCTCGCCCCCATAACAAGCATAAACATGCAGTCCACACGCACGCATCGTCCTCACTCACAGTTCACCGAGCTTGTTTTGGCAGAGTACATGTTTTGATGCAGCCCGGTACAGCTGTACCCTTGTCCACTGACACAGCTGCAGACCAGCACACACCACTTTAGCTTGACAACGCATGCTTCGTAGCCAGAGTTCATATGCACGCAGTCCTATATTATATCAAGGCCACTTCACGTGCTATCCTAACCTCAAGGATGTGTACTGGCAATAACAGTTCGCATGTACCCGTAGCAAATATTGACACAGGGGTTAGAGGCAGTTGACATGTTTATAACAATGCATGTTTGCAAATTTTACGCGACGTGTAAGTGGAGCGTATAAGAATGTTAAGTGGAGCGTGGTCGAATGTCCATGTGTGAATGGGTAAGTTGAGCGTGTAAGAATGTCCATGTGTGCGATGTGTAAGTGAGACATGGATGTGTTCATGACTGAATGCGTAAGCACAATGCAAGGAATGGCCAGAGAGGTATGTGGGAGGTGTGTTTATAACCTGCCCTGTTATATAGTGATATATGTCTTATGTAAAAACAATGTCCTGTTTGTATTATTGTTATGTACCACGCCTGAATTTCTCTATGAGATAATAAAGTATTCTTATTCTTATTCTTATTCTTCTTATCCTGGACCGCCAACTAGCTCTCTCTCCGCTCTTTCTCTCTATTACGAGGTAGCGGCCTCTCGCATTTAGGAACCTACGCTTACATTGCCTTTCAGAAATCAGGGGGATGTCATATCCGGTGTCGATTGTAAACATGGACGAAATCCAGTTCATTGTCACCTCCCCTTGTCACAAATAACTGGAGCGTGCTTTCTTTTCACCGTCTTCGAATCGCTGGCCTTTCAAACCGGACGCTAAGCGCCCCTGAGAGTCGAGCGTCGTAACCTCGAAGGGTCACGTGACGAGTTGGCGGTCCAGGCTATTTGGAGCGAGTTTTCGCGAGGAACAGGGTTGAGCTACGGTAGGGTCACTGCGCATGTCTGGTTTTTTTCTTCGCGGAAACGCTGTTGGGTTGTGTCCAGTCGCGTCCCTTGCAACAAGATGGCGACAAGCGCGTTACGGATTTACTGTTGTGGAGAGTTGATGGACGACGATGATGAACAAGCAGTACTGTTTTATTGTTGATGTGAATGTAATGCCAAAACATCGAACTATCGATTCGAACGTCAATGAAGAAGTGAGCGTGAAAATCGAGCGCAAAACAGCCGGGTAAAAGTTCAGGGCGCTAAAGTACATTTGAGCCGAAATCGCACCCAAACTCCTGTTGACCTCATTTCTTCCCAAAATAAACATCACTGCTAAAATAAAATGCATTAAAACCAAGACAGTATCCAACCCAGTATCCTTAATTTTTGAAAGGCTAAGTGATTTACAACAAATGTCTTCTCACAATCCGTAACTTTGTCAAAAAATATTTGCAGAAGTTTCTCACCTCGCCTTGGCAGCCATCTTGGAACTGGAGAGACCCTACGCAAGAAGCAAGGTTGAAAGTTGGTTAACCGGTGACGTCACTCCAGTCGTACCGGACCGAGTTTTTGCGACCTCCGGTTCGACTCGAGTCACCTTAGTTGACGCTAAAACTCGCTCTTGGTCTATGGGTTAACCCGACATGCGACGCGTAAAGTGCGAGGTCACTGAGAGTGTGCCTGATACTATCCTTGGCGGATGATGACTTTATTCAGTTATTCTGCAGAAAAACAGAAATGCTGGAGAAAAACCGTTCTTTTCTGCAAAATTTCTGCATAATGTCATCTTTCGCGAGAGCAACGTTTTTTTCTGCAGTAAAACAGTTTTACTGCAGTAAAATTGAAATCAAGAATGCTGCAGTAAAACGGAGATGTTGTTTTACTGGAGAAAAACTGTTTACACTTTTTCTTCATCATTTTGGCATTATTCAGTTATTCTGCAGAAAAACGGAAATGTTGGAGAAAAACTGTCTTTTCTGCAGCATTTCTGCATAATGTCATCTTTCGCCGAAGCAACGGGTTTTTCTGGAGCAAAACATTTTACTGCAGTAAAATTGAAATCAAGAATGCTGCAGTAAAACGGTGCTGTTGTTTTACTGCAGAAAACCTGTTTACACTTTTTCTGCAGCATTTTGTACTGGCTCTTGGCGGATTATGACATTATTCAGTTATTCTGGAGAAAAACCGAAATGCTGGAGAAAAACTTTCTTTTCTGCAGCATTTCTGCATAATGTCATCTTTCGCGAGAGCAACGGTTTTTTTTCTGCAGTAAAACAGTTTTACTGCAGTAAAATTGAAATCAAGAATGCTGCAGTAAAACGGTGATGTTGTTTTACTGCAGAATAGTCTGTCACAGTTTTTCTGGAGAAAAACGAACGCCCTTGTAAAGTAGCGTTTG
Organism: Littorina saxatilis; assembly: GCF_037325665.1. Classification (NCBI taxonomy): domain Eukaryota; kingdom Metazoa; phylum Mollusca; class Gastropoda; order Littorinimorpha; family Littorinidae; genus Littorina; species Littorina saxatilis. The sequence continues at coordinate 33,590 of NW_027128196.1, forward strand.
TATTCGTCGCCCCCTGGGATAGTATAATACATTCGTGTCAGTCACGCACAACTATTGGTAATTCTGGATGAGTCCATCTCTCGACAAAGGGGGGGCTCGCGTGCTCCAACATTATAATGAGCCAGTATAAAATTCTGCAGAAAAAGTGTAAACAGGTTTTCTGCAGTAAAACAACAGCACCGTTTTACTGCAGCATTCTTGATTTCAATTTTACTGCAGTAAAATGTTTTGCTCCAGAAAAACCCGTTGCTTCGGCGAAAGATGCCATTATGCAGAAATGCTGCAGAAAAGACAGTTTTTCTCCAGGATTTCTGTTTTTCTGCAGAATAACTGAATAATGCCAAAATGCTGAAGAAAAAGTGTAAACAGTTTTTCTCCAGTAAAACAACATCACCGTTTTACTGCAGCATTCTTGATTTCAATTTTACTGCAGTAAAACTGTTTTACTGCAGAAAATAAACGTTGCTCTCGCGAAAGATGACATTATGCAGAAATGCTGCAGAAAAGACAGTTTTTCTCCAGCATTTCGGTTTTTCTCCAGAATAACTGAATAATGTCATAATCCGCCAAAAGCCAGTACAAAATGCTGCAGAAAAAATAAAAAAAACAGGTTTTCTGCAGTAAAACAACAGCACCGTTTTACTGCAGCATTCTTGATTTCAATTTTACTGCAGTAAAATGTTTTGCTGCAGAAAAAAACCGCTGCTTCGGCGAAAGATGACATTATGCAGAAATGCTGCAGAAAATACAGTTTTTCTCCAGCATTTTGGTTTTTCTGCAGAATAACTGAATAATGTCATAATCCGCCAAGGATATGATACAGGACTAACACTCGCTTCTTTCCTCATCGTGCACACAAGAGAAAGTCGGCAGTGTTTTCACGCCCCTTGTGTGAGTGTGAAGTTTTCACTTCGACAGACAGACTGTGTCTCGCCCATTCATCAGTGGTCTTTGGCGTGTGATCGTTGATTGTCCGGCAGCAAACTTCGGACACACCTGCACGCCTTTACTTGGATTGGCACGAGGTCTTATACACGAGAAATTGACGAAAGAAGCTAAGACAAGGAATAGACAAAACAGAGTTCGAAACAAGAACGTTAGGACAGCCAAACCCACACTCTATCTTCCAAGATGGAGACGGTTTCTGACCCAGGTTACAGTGCGCATGTGGCCGTGTTGCTCGGAGTTATCGCTGTTACCCTGGCGTACCTCAGGTTCACTAAATCCACCAGCTCCAAAAAGCTGGCGCCGGGGCCGCGCGGTCTGGACGCGCTGCGTGGCATGGTGAGCGCACTGCGGGAAGGCAGTCTCAACAGACAGGCCGAGCAGTGGAGCCGCCAGTACGGACCGCTCGTGCTGTGTCGTAGCGCTGTCGGGGACCTGTGTGTGCTCAACTCGCCGCGCCTCGTCAGGGAGATGTACGCGGGCAAGGACTTGGAGCACCTCACCAACAACAGGCCCATGACCTTTACAGGGTGGTTTGCTTTGTTTGACTTCAAGGACGTCATTACCAGCAGTCCGCAGTACAGGCCGGAGTGGTCCAAGATGAGGAAGATGTTCCATCAGGCCATCAAGGTAGGTCACCAAGATGAGGAAGATGTTCCATCAGGCCATCAAGGTAGGTCACCAAGATGAGGAAGATGTTCCATCAGGCCATCAAGGTAGGTCACCAAGATGAGGACGATGTTCCATCAGGCCATCAAGGTAGGTCACCAAGATGAGAAAGATGTTCCATCAGGCCATCAAGGTAGGTCACCAAGATGAGAAAGATGTTCCATCAGGCCATCAAGGTAGGTCACCAAGATGAGAAAGATGTTCCATCAGGCCATCAAGGTAGGTCACCAAGATGGGCGGGGATATAGCTCAGTTGGTAGCGCGCTGGATTTGTATTCAGTTGGCCGCTGTCAGCGTGAGTTCGATCCCAGGTTCGGCGGAAATTTATTTCAGAGTCAACTTTGTGTGCAGACTCTCTTCGGTGTCCGAACCCTCCCCCCGTGTACACTACATTGGGTGTGCACGTTAAAGATCCCACGATTGACAAAAGGGTCTTTCCTGGCAAAATTGCTTAGGCACAGTTAATAATTGTCTACCTATACCCGTGTGACTTGGAATAATAGGCCGTGAAAGGTAAATATGCGTCGAAATGGCTGCAATCTACTGGCCGTATAAAATTTCATCTCACACGGCATCACTGCAGAGCGCCTAGAACTGTACCCACGGAATATGCGCGATATAAGCGTCATTGATTGATTGATTGATTGATGAGAAAGATGTTCCATCAGGCCATCAAGGTAGGTCACCAAGATGAGAAAGATGTTCCATCAGGCCATCAAGGTAGGTCACCAAGATGAGAAAGATTTTCCATCAGGCCATCAAGGTAGGTCACCAAGATGAGAAAGATTTTCCATCAGGCCATCAAGGTAGGTCACCAAGATGAGAAAGATTTTCCATCAGGCCATCAAGGTAGGTCACCAAGATGAGAAAGATGTTCCATCAGGCCATCAAGGTAGGTCACCAAGATGAGAAAAATGTTCCATCAGGCCATCAAGGTAGGTCACCAAGATGAGAAAGATGTTCCATCAGGCCATCAAGGTAGGTCACCAAGATGAGAAAGATTTTCCATCAGGCCATCAAGGTAGGTCACCAAGAGGAGAAAGATGTTCCATCAGGCCATCAAGGTAGGTCACCAAGATGAGAAAGATTTTCCATCAGGCCATCAAGGTAGGTCACCAAGATGAGAAAGATTTTCCATCAGGCCATCAAGGTAGGTCACCAAGATGAGGAAGATGTTCCATCAGGCCATCAAGGTAGGTCACCAAGATGAGGAAGATGTTCCATCAGGCCATCAAGGTAGGTCACCAAGATGAGGAAGATGTTCCATCAGGCCATCAAGGTAGGTCATCAGCCTTTGAAGGTCAGTTAGCAGACGAGCTTAACCCTGTCCAACCCCATTTAACCATGACTGACCCTATAACTGTCTTGCGTCTACTTGCACCAGGAACGCGTGCACTCTGACCAGTAGTGTTCCACTTTTGAACACATTTCTGCAATAAGTTTTGAACACCCTGTAATATAAACTTAGCAAATAAATTATTGCGACAAATCTCGCACCTCAATTAAAGCATTTATTACCGTGTCATTTCACTCAGACTTTCTATGCCGTTTAAGGCCGTCCACTTTACTATCTGGATCACCTTTTGGATACAAGATTTCTTTAACAGGGATTACGTGACCACCGCTCAAATAAGGGGACCCCTAAAATCGACGTGACGAAAACGTAAGGGACCAATTCAAAATCAACAAAAATCATAATAGGCCCAACTTGGCAATCAGAAATTTATACCAAGAGCATGTTGTTTTGTTTAGCTAGCTTGCGTATTTCGTGTGCTATGCGATTCCTAGTGATGCTGATGTCGTTTGCATGAGGGGTCAACAACGAGAGATTTTGCGTCAATTTTGAGGACCACCATTACAAAAAGCACTGTCATTTAGCAATAACGTTGTGGATTTCCTATACATACTATTACTAGACGTATATTAAAGATATTTTATCCTACATACGTTAGAGAGACACTCGTGAGATAATAATCGTTCAAATCACACGTGTGTATATCATGTAAATGAGGTCATGTCAAGCAAGTCTTGCAGGGGACCTGTTTTTCGACTGCTTATGATGCCAAAGTCACCGAGACAAACGTCATTATAGAAACAAAATTTGCGCTCGCTAATTACCCTCGATGAATTGTTAGAACTAACACGTCACGTCACACTTTCAGAGTGACGTTTCTTTGCTTTGGCGTAGTAGATTGCTCGAGGCTTTAGATGGGATCGAGGTTCCAAAACAAGCATCTTCAATTTAGCTGCCTCGACTGCAAGACATTTTCAGTAAAATACACGTAAGTACAGTATGTCGGAAAAACAGAATACTACATGGCTTACTGTATCGTACCAGATTTACGCTCGTTGCTTTTTCAAATCGCGAACAGCTCGCTTTCGCTCGCAGTTCAATATTTTAAAAAACAACTCGTGTAAATCTGGTACGACACAGCAAGCCATGTAGTATTCTCTATTGTTCAGATGTTATGCAATGTGCCCGAACTAGTTTTAAAACCCGTCATATGATTGTTCACCTATGGCCAAAAAGTGCATGACTTCGTATGTCTACAGACACATGATTGACGCAAGTACTTCCCGGCGCAGGAGAACAAGAGTATGACTGTGCACTGGATTTTTACTCCAAACCAAAGAAACTGCAGTGAATTTTTACCAGAATTGAATGATTTTCACGGAACTATATATATACAACCACGCATTATAATCACTTACCTGCGCAGGTAGACTGACAAAATGATTATGATTCGATAAAACTGTGGCACAAAAATACCTCTTTGTTTGAAAAACTAAAGAAAAGGAGGAAGAAATACGTTTGCGGTCATGAATAAGCTCTCTGAACATCGCATTTTTCTTGATCCGCCCAATATTTTTAATATCCACTGAGACTCGGTATGTAATCTCTACGGGTAAATATACCCCCCCCCCCCCCCCAAAAAAAAAAAAAGAAGAGAGAAAGAAAAGAAATCTGTTTCCGTTTGTTGTGTACAATGTTGCTGGACAGAAAGTGCACGTGTCACCGTCGACTACCCACGGCATTTTAATACGTCATTGTGTGTGACGTATCGTTCTACGGGGATAGGATGTAGAGCTGAGATCATGACGTCACATTAATACGTCATTGTGTGTGACGTACAGTTCTACGGGGATAGGATGTAGAGCTGAGATCATATCGTCACATTAATACGTCATTGTGTGTGACGTAAAGTTCTACGGGTATAGGATGTAAAGCCGGCTGAGATCATGACGTCACATTAATACGTCATTGTGTGTGACGTGCAGTTCTACGGGGACGGGGTGGAGAGGATGGAGAGCAGAGTGCAGGAAGAGTTACACCGCCTGGTGACAGAGCTAGAGGCAGACTGCGGGAAGGATGTAGACATCAATCACGTGATCTCCGCTTCCATCATGCGCATCGTCCTCACACTGGTAAGTTTCAGCTCACTCTCACCCCAACCCCCAACTATGTGTGTGTGTGTGCTCGCGCGTTTGCGTGTGTGCATGCGCGTGTGTGTTTGTGTGTGGGCGCGTTCGTGCGTGCGTGGGTGTGTTTATACATGTGAAAAAGCACATGTTTTGTACTTTGAAAAGACCCTGCTCAGTCCAAAAAGCTTAAAGTGTTAATATCATAAATGTTCATTCTCCGACAACGACAGCTTTCTTTGTGTTATTAATTCTATTTATGATTTCCCGAACGCTCTCACCAATTGTAATGCTTGACCTCAGATGACAGGCGAACATCCAGTCCCCAGCCTGGTGGCGGCGGCCAAACAGTTCGATGACACGATCAATGAAATCTTCAGCCCCATTACGGACACCCTGCTGACCGCCTGCCCCTGGCTGCGTCACCTCCCCCTCCTACCCTACCACAAGCTCTGTCGTGACGTCATCCAGGCCCGGGACGCATTGATGGAGAGGCTGTTCACCCAGTCCAAGGTGAGTCGTCTTGATGGTGTGAGTCGTCTTGATGGTGTGAGTCGTCTTGATGGTGTGAGTCGTCTTGATGGTGTGAGTCGTCTTGATGGTGATGGTGTGAGTCATCTTGATGGTGTGAGTCGTCTTGATGGTGTGAGTCGTCTTGATGGTGTGAGTCGTCTTGATGGTGTGAGTCGTCTTGATGGTGTGTGTCGTCTTGATGGTGTGAGTCGTCTTGATGGTGTGAGTCGTCTTGATGGTGTGAGTCGTCTTGATGGTGTGAGTCGTCTTGATGGTGTGAGTCGTCTTGATGGTGTGAGTCGTCTTGATGGTGTGAGTCGTCTTGATGGTGTGAGTCGTCTTGATGGTGTGAGTCGTCTTGATGGTGGGAGTCGTCTTGATGGTGGGAATCGTCTTGATGGTGGGAGTCGTCTTGATGGTGTGAGTCGTCTTGATGGTGTGAGTCGTCTTGATGGTGTGAGTCGTCTTGATGGTGTGTGTCGTCTTGATGGTGTGTGTCGTCTTGATGGTGTGAGTCGTCTTGATGGTGTGAGTCAGTTGTATGGGATGGGTATCAGTGTTGGTGTCAGTCAGTTGTATCAGATGGGTATCAGTATTGGTGTAAGTCAGTTGTATCGGATGGGTTTCAGTATTGGTGTAAGTCAGTTGTATCGGATGGGTATCAGTATTGGTGTGAGTCAGTTGTATGGGATGGGTATCAGTATTGGTGTCAGTCAGTTGTATCGGATGGGTATCAGCATTGGTGTAAGTCAGTTGTATCGGATGGGTATCAGTATTCATTGGTGTAAGTCAGTTGTATCGGATGGGTATCAGTATTGGTGTCAGTCAGTTGTATGGGATGGGTATCAGTATTGGTGTAAGTCAGTTGTGTCAGATGGGTATCAGTATTGGTGTGAGTCAGTTGTATGGGATGGGTATCAGTATTGGTGTAAGTCAGTTGTATCGGATGGGTATCAGTATTGGTGTGAGTCAGTTGTATGGGATGGGTATCAGTATTGGTGTAAGTCAGTTGTGTCAGATGGGTATCAGTATTGGTGTAAGTCAGTTGTATGGGATGGGTATCAGTATTGGTGTCAGTCAGTTGAATGGGATGGGTATCAGTATTGGTGTAAGTCAGTTGTGTCAGATGGGTATCAGTATTGGTGTAAGTCAGTTGTATGGGATGGGTATCAGTATTGGTGTAAGTCAGTTGTATGGGATGGGTATCAGTATTGGTGTCAGTCAGTTAAATGGGATGGGTATCAGTATTGGTGTAAGTCAGTTGTGTCAGATGGGTATCAGTATTGGTGTAAGTCAGTTGTATGGGATGGGTATCAGTATTGGTGTAAGTCAGCGGGAAGACATCGGGACGATGTCGGCCCGCAGGTCCAACAAGCCATCGGGCCGATTAACATCGGACCGGATGCGTGCCGCCATAGTACAGGTGTTCGGCCGCCTGTCGGCCGCTTCTTTGCCTCTTTGCAAAAGTTAGTCGGGCCAACACCCGCGTCGTATCTTTTGACATCACCGGCCCGACTTTTTGAAGGGTGTTCGGCCGATTATCGGCCGCTAATGTCTTGCTGGCTGGGTGCAGCTACAGCAGTATGTACCCCCCCCCCCCCCCGCCCCCCAAGTGTAACAGTGCAAAATTCACTTAAAGCTACAGCTACAGCAGTACAACCCCCCTCCCCCCAGTGTTACAGTGGAAAACAAACCTGCAGATACAGATACAGCAGTATGTAAAACCCCCTCCCCCCCCCCCCCAGTGTAACAGTGCAAAACACAACACCAGCTGCAGATACAGCAGTATGTAGACCCCCCCCCCCCGCCCTCACTGTAACAGTACAAAACACACCTACAGCTACAGATACAGCCGTATGTACAACCCCCCCCCCCCCTCAGTATTACAGTATAAAACACACCTACAGCAACAGATTCAGCAGTATGTACAACCCCCCCAAGTGTAATAGTGCAAAAATTACTTACAGCTACAGCCGTATGTACACCCCCCTCCCCCTTAGTAACAGTACAAAACACACCTACAGCTACAGATACAGCAGTATGTATACCCCCCCTCCCAATGTAACAGTGAAAAACACACTTACAGCTACAGATTCAGCAGTATGTACAACCCCCCCCCCCTCCCCCAACCCAAGTGTAACAGTGCAAAAAACACCTACAGCTACAGCAGTATGTACCCCCCCCCCCCCAACTGTAACAGCACACATCGCACCTACTGCTACAGATACAGCAGTGTGTACAACCCCCCCCCCCCCCCCCCCCAGTGTAACAGTGCAAAACACACCTACAGCCACAGCATTAATATGTACAACCCCCAACCCCCCCCCCCCCCCCCCGCCCCCACTGTAACAGTACAAAACTCATTTACAGCTACAGATTCAGAATTATGTACATCCCCCCTCCCCCCGCTGCCACCACTGTAACAGTACAAAACATACAACACTCCACCCCCTTCCTTCGTGTAGAGTGCAAAACACACCTAGAGCTACAGATACAGCAGTATATACAACCCCAACTCCCCCCCCCCCCCCCCCCCCTGAGTGCAAAACACACCTACAACTACAAAAACAGCAGTATGTTCAACCCCCCCCCCCCCTACTGTAACAGTACATAACACACCTACAGCTACAGCTACAGTTACATCTATGCTTGGCGCTGGTGGACAATATTCACTTTTTTGGCAAAAACCGCCAGTTTTGGCCAAAAAAGACAAAGATTTGGCCAAAAAACCCACACATTTGGCCAAATAAAATAGATTTGGCTATAACTTTTTTTGGCCAAAACTTTCTATGTAAAAGTTTTGGCCAAAACTGTTTATGTTAGCTAAAACGGGAGATTTGGCCAAACTTCTGCCACAAAAAGATTTGGCCAAAAAAAGATTTGGCCAAACAAAAAAGATTTGGACAAACAAAAAAGATTTGGCCAAATCTTTTTTGTTTGGCCAAATCTTTTTTTGGCCAAATCTTTTGTATTTGCTGGCGCTGGTGGACAATATTCACTTTTTTGGCCAAATCTCTTTTTGGCCAAAACTTTGCTTTTTTGGCCAAAACTTTGCTTTTTTGGCCAAAACTGGCGGTTTTGGCCAAAACTGGCGTTTTTGGCCAAAACTATACTTTTTTGGCCAAAACTTTGCTTTTTTGGCCGAAAAAGTGTGTTTTGGGCCAAAAAAAGTGAATATTGTCCACCAGCGCCAAGCAGCTTGGCGCTGGTGGACAATTTTCACTTTTTGGCCAAAACTATAATTTTTTGGCCAAAACTGGCGGTTTTGGCCAAAACTAGGGTTTTTGGCCAAAACTATACTTTTTTGGCCAAAACTTTGCTTTTTTGGCCAAAACTGGCGTTTTTGGCCCAAAAAAATGAATATTGTCCATCAGCGCCAAGGGGTACTCAAAGATTTGGCCAAAAAATGAAGTTTTGGCCAAAACTATTTTTTTGGCCAAAACTTTCAATGCAAAAGTTTTGGCCAAAAAAATATTTGGCCAAATCTAAAACATTTGGCCAAAAAAGTGAAGATTTGGCCAAATGTTTTAGATTTGGCCAAATATTTTTTTGGCCAAAACTTTGCACTTAAAAGTTTTGGCCAAAACATGTTTTTGGCCAAAAACACACTTTTTGGCCAATAATGTACGTTTTTGGCCAAAAAAGTGTGTTTTTGGCCAAAAAAGTGAATATCGTCCACCAGCGCCAAGAATATACATCAGTATGCACACCCCCCCTCCCCCAAGTGTTACAGTGGAAAACAAACCTACAGATACAGATACAGCAGTATGTAAAACCCCCTCCCCCCCCCCCCCCCCCCCAGTGTAACAGTGCAAAACACAACACCAGCTACAGATACAGCAGTATGTAGACCCCCCCCCCCCCCGCCCTCACTGTAACAGTACAAAACACACCTACAGCTACAGATACAGCCGTATGTACAACCCCCCCCCCCCCCCTCAGTATTACAGTATAAAACACACCTACAGCAACAGATTCAGCAGTATGTACAACCCCCCCAAGTGTAATAGTGCAAAAATTACTTACAGCTACAGCCGTATGTACACCCCCCTCCCCCTTAGTAACAGTACAAAACACACCTACAGCTACAGATACAGCAGTATGTATACCCCCCCCCCCCCCCAATGTAACAGTGAAAAACACACTTACAGCTACAGATTCAGCAGTATGTACAACCCCCCCCCCCCCCCTCCCCCAACCCAAGTGTAACAGTGCAAAAAACACCTACAGCTACAGCAGTATGTACACCCCCCCCCCCCCAACTGTAACAGCACACATCGCACCTACTGCTACAGATACAGCAGTGTGTACAACCCCCCCCCCCCCCCCCCAGTGTAACAGTGCAAAACACACCTACAGCCACAGCATTAATATGTACAACCCCCAACCCCCCCCCCCCCCCCCCGCCCCCACTGTAACAGTACAAAACTCATTTACAGCTACAGATTCAGAATTATGTACATCCCCCCTCCCCCCGCTGCCACCACTGTAACAGTACAAAACATACAACACTCCAGCCCCTTCCCTCGTGTAGAGTGCAAAACACACCTAGAGCTACAGATACAGCAGTATATACAACCCCAACCCCCCCCCCCCCCCCCCCCTGAGTGCAAAACACACCTACAACTACAAAAACAGCAGTATGTTCAACCCCCCCCCCTACTGTAGCAGTACATAACACACCTACAGCTACAGCTACAGTTACATCTATGCTTGGCGCTGGTGGACAATATTCACTTTTTTGGCAAAAACCGCCAGTTTTGGCCAAAAAAGACAAAGATTTGGCCAAAAAACCCACACATTTGGCCAAATAAAATAGATTTGGCTATAACTTTTTTTTGGCCAAAACTTTCTATGTAAAAGTTTTGGCCAAAACTGTTTATGTTAGCTAAAACGGGAGATTTGGCCAAACTTCTGCCACAAAAAGATTTGGCCAAAAAAAGATTTGGCCAAACAAAAAAGATTTGGCCAAATCTTCACTTTTTTGGCCAAATCTTTTTTGTTTGGCCAAATTTTTTTTGGCCAAATCTTTTGTATTTGCTGGCGCTGGTGGACAATATTCACTTTTTTGGCCAAATCTCTTTTTGGCCAAAACTTTGCTTTTTTGGCCAAAACTTTGCTTTTTTGGCCAATACCGCCAGTTTTGGCCAAAAAAGTGTGTTTTTGGCAAAATAAGTAAATATTGTCCATCAGCGCCAAGCAGCTTGGCGCTGGCGAACAATATTCATTTTTTGGGCCAAAAACGCACTTTTTTGGCCCAAACTGGCGGTTTGGGCCCAAACTGGCGTTTTTGGCCAAAACTATACTTTTTTGGCCAAAACTTTGCTTTTTGGCCAGTTTTGGCCAAAAAAGTGCGTTTTGGGCCAAAAAAGTGAATACTGTCCACCAGCGCCAAGCAGCTTGGCGCTGGTGGACAATTTTCACTTTTTGGGCCAAAACTATAATTTTTTGGCCAAAACTTGCGGTTTTGGCCAAAACTGGCGTTTTTGGCCAAAGCTATACTTTTTTGGCCAAAACTTTGCTTTTTTGGCCAATACCGCCAGTTTTGGCCAAAAAAGTGTGTTTTTGGCAAAATAAGTAAATATTGTCCATCAGCGCCAAGCAGCTTGGCGCTGGCGAACAATATTCATTTTTTGGGCCAAAAACGCACTTTTTTGGCCCAAACTGGCGGTTTGGGCCCAAACTGGCGTTTTTGGCCAAAACTATACTTTTTTGGCCAAAACTTTGCTTTTTGGCCAGTTTTGGCCAAAAAAGTGCGTTTTGGGCCAAAAAAGTGAATACTGTCCACCAGCGCCAAGCAGCTTGGCGCTGGTGGACAATTTTCACTTTTTGGGCCAAAACTATAATTTTTTAGCCAAAACTGGCGGTTTTGGCCAAAACTGGCGTTTTTGGCCAAAGCTATACTTTTTTTGGCCAAAACTTTGCTTTTTTGGCCAAAACTGGCGTTTTTGGCCAAAACAATGAATATTGTCCATCAACGCCAAGGGGTACTCAAAGATTTGGCCAAAAAATGAAGTTTTGGCCAAAACTATTTTTTTGGCCAAAACTTTCAATGCAAAAGTTTTGGCCAAAAAAATATTTGGCCAAATCTAAAACATTTGGCCAAAAAAGTGAAGATTTGGCCAAATGTTTTAGATTTGGCCAAATATTTTTTTGGCCAAAACTTTGCACTTAAAAGTTTTGGCCAAAACATGTTTTTGGCCAAAAACACACTTTTTGGCCAATAATGTACGTTTTTGGCCAAAAAGTGTGTTTTTGGCCAAAAAAGTGAATATTGTCCACCAGCGCCAAGCATATACATCAGTATGCACACCCCCCCTCCCCCAAGTGTAACAGTACAAAACACACCTACAGCTACAGATTCAGCAGTATGTACAACCCCCTCCCCCCCCCCCCCCCCCCAGTGTCACTGTGAAGAACACACATACAGCTACAGATTCAGCAGTTAGTATGTACACCCCCCCCCCCCCCAAGTGTGTAACAGTGCAAAACACACCACCAGCTACAGATAGATCAGTATGTACACCCCCCCCCCCCCAAGTGTTACAATGCAATACACGTCACACCTACAGCTACAGATACATCAGTATGTACACCCCCCCCCCCCCCCAAGTGTAACAGTGCAAACCACACTTACAGCTACAGATTCAGCAGTATGTACTCCACCCCCCCCCCCCCCCCAGTGTAACAGTGCAAAAATCACTAACAGCTACAGCAGTATGTACCCCCCCTCCCCCTACAGCTACAGAAGTATGTTACCCCCCCCCCCCCCCCCCTGTAACAGCTAGACAATACACACCTACATCTACAGCAGTATGCACACCCCCCCCCCCCCCCACTGTAACAAGACAAAACACACCTACATCTATATTTACAGCAGTATGTACAACACCCCCCTCCCCCACTGTAACAGGACAAAACACACCTACATACAGAATAAGATACAGCAGTATGTACTCCCCCCCCCCCCCCCCCTCACTGTAACTGCAAAACTAACATTGAGAGCCAAAAAAAACCGAAATCACTTACTCGCTCCATCCGTCGGTTGTCCTCGAGTTGACGTCTGAATCTGATTGTCATTGCCAAGAGCCTGACTCACTGGCTACACAACTATTCTCACCGCCACCACGTGGCACTGGGACCAGCACTCAGATTGAGATCCCGAGGCGACATTCGTCTCGGATAACATATCATCAATGTGCTGTCCAACATTCCCAAGAATGTCTCTTCTTTCGATATTAACTTGAACTAAGAAAACAAATAAAATTCGCTCACGCGGGAAAGCAGCAGCCATTTTCACACTCAATCTTGTTTACCGTAAGGAAAGCTATTTGAATATTTCAAGTAAATGATGGCGTATTTTTAAAATGTAAAACTCATGATTTGAGCTCATGCTGTATTTGATTGCAAATATGCAAATAAAACTTACAATTAATTATCCTACTCCTATGTGAAAAAGTCAACAAATATGAATAATTTAGTTTCGCATTTGCATGGTCAGTCTCATAATGTCACGCCGTTGCTGGACCGACGCTTGAACAGGGGACGTAACAAATGTTAAAATAATGATCATCAATTTGTTATCTCCCGTAACTCTGCATATTTTTATCGACAGCAACATTGCGTCGGGCCGATGTCGGGGTTTATTACGTACATTTGCCGAGTTTTACACACAGTCAAAACGGTATCGGCGCGACAACGGACGACGACACACGACATATGACGACGTCACCCGACTGAAATCGTCAGTCGGCCGACGAAAGCTTGCTAGCTGGGCAGTATTGGTGTAAGTCAGTTGTGTCAGATGGGTATCAGTATTGGTGTAAGTCAGTTGTATGGGATGGGTATCAGTATTGGTGTAAGTCAGTTGTGTCAGATGGGTATCAGTATTGGTGTAAGTCAGTTGTGTCAGATGGGTATCAGTATTGGTGTAAGTCAGTTGTATGGGATGGGTATCAGTATTGGTGTAAGTCAGTTGTGTCAGATGGGTATCAGTATTGGTGTAAGTCAGTTGTATGGGATGGGTATCAGTATTGGTGTAAGTCAGTTGTATGGGATGGGTATCAGTATTGGTGTAAGTCAGTTGTATCGGATGGGTATCAGTATTGGTGTAAGTCAGTTGTATCGGATGGGTATCAGTATTGGTGTAAGTCAGTTGTATGGGATGGGTATCAGTATTGGTGTAAGTCAGTTGTGTCAGATGGGTATCAGTATTGGTGTAAGTCAGTTGTATAGGATGGGTATCAGTATTGGTGTAAGTCAGTTGTATAGGATGGGTATCAGTATTGGTGTAAGTCAGTTGTGTCAGATGGGTATCAGTATTGGTGTAAGTCAGTTGTATAGGATGGGTATCAGTATTGGTGTAAGTCAGTTGTGTCAGATGGGTATCAGTATTGGTGTAAGTCAGTTGTATAGGATGGCTATCAGTATTGGTGTAAGTCAGTTGTGTCAGATGGGTATCAGTATTGGTGTAAGTCAGTTGTATGGGATGGGTATCAGTATTGGTGTAAGTCAGTTGTATGGGATGGGTATCAGTATTGGTGTAAGTCAGTTGTATCGGACGGGTATCAGTATTGGTGTAAGTCAGTTGTATCGGATGGGTATCAGTATTGGTGTAAGTCAGTTGTATGGGATGGGTATCAGTATTGGTGTAAGTCAGTTGTATCAGATGGGTATCAGTATTGGTGTAAGTCAGTTGTATGGGATGGGTATCAGTATTGGTGTCAGTCAGTTGTATGGGATGGGTATCAGTATTGGTGTCAGTCAGTTGTATCAGATGGGTATCAGTATTGGTGTCAGTCAGTTGTATGGGATGGGTATCAGTGTTGGTGTCAGTCAGTTGTATCGGATGGGTATCAGTATTGGTGTAAGTCAGTTGTATGTGATGGGTATCAGTATTGGTCTAAGTCAGTTGTATCGGATGGGTATCAGTATTGGTGTCAGTCAGTTGTATGGGATGGGTATCAGTATTGGTGTAAGTCAGTTGTATGTGATGGGTATCAGTATTGGTCTAAGTCAGTTGTATCGGATGGGTATCAGTATTGGTGTAAGTCAGTTGTATGGGATGGGTATCAGTATTCGTGTCAGTCAGTTGTATGGGATGGGTATCAGTATTGGTGTAAGTCAGTTGTATGGGATGGGTATCAGTATTGGTGTAAGTCAGTTGTATGGGATGGGTATCAGTATTGGTGAAAGTCAGTTGTATGGGATGGGTATGAGTATTCATTGGTGTAAGTCAGTTGTATCAAATGGGTATCAGTATTGGTGTAAGTCAGTTGTATGGGATGGGTATCAGTATTCATTGGTCTAAGTCAGTTGTATCGGATGGGTATCAGTATTGGTGTCAGTCAGTTGTATGGGATGGGTATCAGTATTCGTGTCAGTCAGTTGTATGGGATGGGTATCAGTATTGGTGTAAGTCAGTTGTATGGGATGGGTATCAGTATTGGTGTAAGTCAGTTGTATGGGATGGGTATCAGTATTGGTGTAGGTCAGTTGTGTCAGATGGGTATCAGTATTGGTGTCAGTCAGTTGTATGGGATGGGTATCAGTATTGGTGTAAGTCAGTTGTATGGGATGGGTATCAGTATTGGTGTAAGTCAGTTGTATCAGATGGATATCAGTATTGGTGTGAGTCAGTTGTATGGGATGGGTATCAGTATTGGTGTAAGTCAGTTGTATGGGATGGGTATCAGTATTGGTGTCAGTCAGTTGTGTCAGATGGGTATCAGTATTGGTGTAAGTCAGTTGTATGGGATGGGTATCAGTATTGGTGTAAGTCAGTTGTATGGGATGGGTATCAGCATTGGTGTGAGTCAGTTGTATGGGATGGGTATCAGTATTGGTGTAAGTCAGTTGTATCAGATGGGTATCAGTATTGGTGTAAGTCAGTTGTATGGGATGGGTATCAGTATTGGTTTAAGTCAGTTGTATGGGATGGGTATCAGTATTGGTGTAAGTCAGTTGTGTCAGATGGGTATCAGTATTGGTGTAAGTCAGTTGTGTCAGATGGGTATCAGTATTGGTGTAAGTCAGTTGTATGGGATGGGTATCAGTATTGGTGTCAGTCAGTTGTGTCAGATGGGTATCAGTATTGGTGTAAGTCAGTTGTATGGGATGGGTATCAGTATTGGTGTAAGTCAGTTGTATGGGATGGGTATTAGTATTGGTGTGAGTCAGTTGTATGGGATGGGTATCAGTATTGGTGTAAGTCAGTTGTGTCAGATGGGTATCAGTATTGGTGTAAGTCAGTTGTGTCAGATGGGTATCAGTATTGGTGTAAGTCAGTTGTATGGGATGTGTATCAGTATTGGTGTAAGTCAGTTGTATGGGATGGGTATCAGTATTGGTGTGAGTCAGTTGTATGGGATGGGTATCAGTATTGGTCTAAGTCAGTTGTGTCAGATGGGTATCAGTATTGGTTTAAGTCAGTTGAATGGGATGGGTATTAGTATTGGTGTAAGTCAGTTGTATGGGATGGGTATCAGTATTGGTGTAAGTCAGTTGTATGGGATGGGTATCAGTATTGGTGTCAGTCAGTTGAATGGGATGGGTATGCAGTATTGGTGTAAGTCAGTTGTGTCAGATGGGTATCAGTATTGGTGTAAGTCAGTTGTATGGGATGGGTATCAGTATTGGTGTAAGTCAGTTGTATGGGATGGGTATCAGTATTGGTGTAAGTCAGTTGTATGGGATAGGTATCAGTATTGGTGTAAGTCAGTTGTATGGGATGGGTATCAGTATTGGTGTAAGTCAGTTGTATGGGATGGGTATCATTATTGGTGTGAGTCAGTTGTATCGGATGGGTATCAGTATTGGTGTCAGTCAGTTGTATCGGATGGGTATCAGTATTGGTGTAAGTCAGTTGTGTCAGATGGGTATCAGTATTGGTTTAAGTCAGTTGAATGGGATGGGTATTAGTATTGGTGTAAGTCAGTTGTATGGGATGGGTATCAGTATTGGTGTAAGTCAGTTGTATGGGATGGGTATCAGTATTGGTGTAAGTCAGTTGTATGGGATGGGTATCAGTATTGGTGTCAGTCAGTTGTATGGAATGGGTATCAGTATTGGTGTAAGTCAGTTGTATGGGATGGGTATCAGTATTGGTGTGAGTCAGTTGTATGGGATGGGTATCAGTATTGGTGTAAGTCAGTTGTGTCAGATGGGTATCAGTATTGGTGTAAGTCAGTTGTGTCAGATGGGTATCAGTATTGGTGTAAGTCAGTTGTATGGGATGGGTATCAGTATTGGTGTAAGTCAGTTGTATGGGATGGGTATCAGTATTGGTGTAAGTCAGTTGTATGGGATGGGTATCAGTATTGGTCTAAGTCAGTTGTGTCAGATGGGTATCAGTATTGGTGTAAGTCAGTTGTGTCAGATGGGTATCAGTATTGGTTTAAGTCAGTTGAATGGGATGGGTATCAGTATTGGTGTAAGTCAGTTGTATGGGATGGGTATCAGTATTGGTGTAAGTCAGTTGTATGGGATGGGTATCAGTATTGGTGTCAGTCAGTTGTATGGGATGGGTATCAGTATTGGTGTAAGTCAGTTGTGTCAGATGGGTATCAGTATTGGTGTAAGTCAGTTGTATGGGATGGGTATCAGTATTGGTGTAAGTCAGTTGTATGGGATGGGTATCAGTATTGGTGTAAGTCAGTTGTATGGGATGGGTATCAGTATTGGTGTAAGTCAGTTGTATGGGATGGGTATCAGTATTGGTGTAAGTCAGTTGTATGGGATGGGTATCATTATTGGTGTGAGTCAGTTGTATCGGATGGGTATCAGTATTGGTGTCAGTCAGTTGTATCGGATGGGTATCAGTATTGGTGTAAGTCAGTTGTGTCAGATGGGTATCAGTATTGGTGTAAGTCAGTTGTATGGGATGGGTATCAGTATTGGTGTAAGTCAGTTGTATGGGATGGGTATCAGTATTGGTGTAAGTCAGTTGTATGGGATGGGTATCAGTATTGGTGTCAGTCAGTTGAATGGGATGGGTATCAGTATTGGTGTCAGTCAGTTGTATGGGATGGGTATCAGTATTGGTGTAAGTCAGTTGTATCGGATGGGTATCAGTATTGGTGTCAGTCAGTTGTATGGGATGGGTATCAGTATTGGTGTAAGTCAGTTTTATGGGATGGGTATCAGTATTGGTGTAAGTCAGTTGTATGGGATGGGTATCAGTATTGGTGTAAGTCAGTTGTATGGGATGGGTATCAGTATTGGTGTCAGTCAGTTGAATGGGATCAGTATCAGTATTGGTGTCAGTCAGTTGTATCCGATGGGTATCAGTATTGGTGTAAGTCAGTTGTATGGGATGGGTATCAGTATTGGTGTAAGTCAGTTGTATCAGATGGGTATCAGTATTGGTGTCAGTCAGTTGTATCAGATGGGTATCAGTATTGGTGTCAGTCAGTTGTATCGGATGGGTATCAGTATTGGTGTCAGTCAGTTGTATTAGATGGGTATCAGTAGTGAGGAAGTGCATGTGAACTGACTGACTGACTTTTTGAGGTTAACGTCCTCTCAGACCAGTTGCCTTAAATTGGGATAGGTATTGCTAATACGATGAGGATAATAATGGCGAGATATTGTGACTCGAATAAGCCCACTACCGGCTGTGTTTTTCGACATGCCAGCATTGGACTTGTCTCGTCCAAATATCGAGATACGATCATGAGGATATAGGCGAGAGATGTTGCATGCGTGTCTTCGTGTTGTGCGAAACCTGAGACTTTGGCTGTGAGCTTGGGATCTCTATCGTGCGCGTGTGTGCACACGGGGGTGTTCGGACACCATAGAGGGTCACAAAGCTGACTCCGAGAAATAAATCTGGCCTGTGAACTGTGTCAACTTATTAAAGTCGTCAGCCAGGGAGCATGAAGTCACTGGTGTCGTGAAGGTCAAGGTCAGCGTAAAGTTTGTTTGCTCAGTCACCAGGGCTCTGACCATTTTGCACTTGCTTTTGCACAAATAGAATGACACAAACTTTTGTTGATGTCTTTTTGACAGACTAGCTTTTTTGTCCGTAGCTTATTCCCTTCTGTTTCATTTGTTTCATCAAGCATCTTTTAGACTGAGATGACAACCTCTGACCCATTTTCAGGCTAGCCGAGTGAGAGGCGAACCGCGGGGCATTGCGGACATTCTGCTGGACGAGCAGGACAAGGGAGACAACCAGTGGATGACTGACGACCACGTCCGCGGTCTTCTCACAAACACCGTTGCAGCAGGTGTGTGTGTCATTTTCATAATCATCGGTCCACGCTATCGCTCATGTCTCTCTAACAGGATGGATGAATGCTACGCGGAGTACAGGGAAAGGAAGTGTCTAAAAGCCGAAATCTATCAAAACAGGAATACAGAGTTATCTCCCATAATTTATGTTTTTCGCTAATGTTTCTGATCAAAAGACGAAAGACGAACGTGATTGAAGAATGGCCGACTTCGACTGTGATCTCCGTTCTGTTCTTCACAGTTATGATAAAGACATTGTTCTAAGGTCAAAACAAGTCGAAATTTTGAGACTGCTATGGGAAGGAGACCGTGATATTGTTGCATCACTCCCAACTGGTTACAGAAAAAGTTCCGCCCGCTCCGTAGCCATTTTGTTATGATCACGTGACAAAGTTGATTATCACGTGACACTTTTGCTATATTTAGTTTGCACAGTAAATACATCCGTCGGAGATTACTTGACCAAAATTTCAACCAATTTGGTTGAAAAATGAGAGCGTGACAGTGCCGCCTCAACTTTCACGAAAAGCCGGATATGACGTCATCAAAGACATTTATCAAAAAAATGAAAAAAACCATCTAAGGATATCATACCCAGGAACTCTCATGTCAAATTTCATAAAGATCGGTCCAGTAGTTTAGTCTGAATCGCTCTACACACACACACAGACACACATACTTACACCACGACCCTCGTCTCGATTCCCCCCTCTATGTTAAAACATTTAGTCAAAACTTGACTAAATGTAAACAAGTCGCGTAAGGCGAAAATACAACATTTAGTCAAGTAGCTGTCGAACTCACAGAATGAAACTGAACGCAACGCAACGCAGCAAGACCGTATACTCGTAGTATCGTCACTCCACCGCCCGTGGCAAAGGCAGTGCCAGTGGAATTGACAAGAAGAGCGGGGTATTCGTTGCATTGAGAAGGATAGCACGCTTTTCTGTACCTCTCTTCGTTTTAACTTTGTGAGCGTGTTTTTAATCCAAACATATCATGTCTATATGTTTTTGGAATCAGGAACCGACAAGGAATAAGATGAAAGTGTTTTTAAAGTGATTTCAAAAATTTAATTTTGATCATAATTTTTATATATTTAATTTTCAGAGCTTGTTTTTAATCCAAATATAACATATTTATATGTTTTTGGAATCAGCAAATGATGGAGAATAAGATGAACGTCAATTTGGATCGTTTTAGAAAAAAATAATTTTTTTTACAATTTTCAGATTTTTAATGACCAAAGTCATTAATTAATTTTTAAGCCACCAAGCTGAAATGCAATACCGAAGTCCGGGCTTCGTCGAAGACTACTTGACCAAAATTTCAACCAATTTGGTTGAATAATGAGAGCGTGACAGTGCCGCCTCAACTTTCACGAAAAGCCGGATATGACGTCATCAAAGACATTTATCAAAAAAATGAAAAAAACCATCTAAGGATATCATACCCAGGAACTCTCATGTCAAATTTCATGAAGATCGATCCAGTAGTTTGGTCTGAATCGCTCTACACGCACGCACGCACACACGCACGCACACACGCACACACACACATACACCACGACCCTCGTTTCGATTCCCCCTGTTAGGAAACGCTACCGTTGCTGAGCTTTGGTTCAGTTTTGTGTGTTGCATGTAGTTGACTTATTTGTACTTTGTGGGAAAGTACCGATATTATATTTTGTAAACACAATATTTATGCTTGGACGAGAATGCAGGTGAACTTTCTAGTCCTGTCAAAACAAGTTGTTTACCATGCTGTTTTAGTCGTGAGTTCGTGGCGTTCGTTCGGATTAAGTGCGTCGGCGCTTTTGATGTACGTCATAGAGAATGTCGCTAGTTTAGTCCATGCACGGCTCGTATAATGTAGTTGTATCATGTTCGGTCTGGAATATTCTCGAGATTGAGTATTTACTATATATGCCAGCGCGATTTGTATGTAAAAGAGCTTCTATTTGAGTTCTGCTACGTTGTGCAGTTGTATGTATTGAATGCTGAATAAATCCTCGAACTCAATTTGACGAGTTGTTTTCTGCTGCTGCGAAGACGGGCGACGTAGAATAAAAGAACACAACTATACGACATTTGAGAACTTGTGGCAATCTCAAGTGTCGTGTAACACCCCCTCGATGTTAAAACATTTAGTCAAAACTTGACTAAATGTAAAAATGAAAGCTAAAGGCTGGGTTCATCTTTTTTTTTTAAAGCTTGCTGAAAATAACCTAAAAGTAGCCCTCGAGCTTTCAACAAAATATAAGAAATAGTTTTCATTTCGTGGAAGTTGATAATTTCATTTATTTTCTCTTATTTTTTAATAAGTTTTTACATTTAGTCAAGTTTTGACTAAATGTTTTAACATAGAGGGGGGAATCGAGACGAGGGTCGTATGTATGTGTGTCTGTCTGTGTGTGTGTGTGTGTGTGTAGAGCGATTCAGACTAAACTACTGGACCGATCTTTATGAAATTTGACCTGAGAGTTCCTGGGTATGATATCCTCAGACGTTTTCTTCATTTTTTTGATAAATGTCTTTGATGACGTCATATCCGGCTTTTCGTGAAAGTTGAGGCGGCACTGTAACGCTCTCATTTTTCAACCAAATTGGTTGAAATTTTGGTCAAGTAATCTCCGACGAAGCCCGGACTTCAGTATTGCATTTCAGCTTGGTGGCTTAAAAATTAATTAATGACTTTGGTCATTAAAAATCTGAAAATTGTAAAAAAAACAAAACATTTTATAAAACGATCCAAATTTACGTTCATCTTATTCTCCATCATTTTCTGATTCCAAAAACATATAAATATGTTATATTTGGATTAAAAACAAGCTCTGAAAATTAAAAATATAAAAATTATGATCAAAATTAAATTTTCGAAATCAATTTAAAAACACTTTCATCTTATTCCTTGTCGGTTCCTGATTCCAAAAACATATAGATATGATATGTTTGGATTGAAAACACGCTCAGAAAGTTAAAACGAAGAGAGGTACAGAAAAGCGTGCTATCCTTCTCAGCGCAACTACTACCCCGCTCTTCTTGTCAATTTCACTGTCTTTGCCATGAGCGGTGGACTGACGATGCTACGAATATACGGTCTTGCTGCGTTGCATTGCGTTCAGTTTCATTCTGTGAGTTCGACAGCTACTTGACTAAATGTTGTATTTTCGCCTTACGCGACTTGTTTTAGGTTCATGTTGTGCTTCAAATAATGTTTTCATCAAACTGTAACAGATAAATCTAAAGTATATTTGAATTTGTCTGACTTTCACACTAATTTGTATCATGTTATTTTAAAGTATAGGGGGCTTTTTACAGTGATATGTGAAGGCCTCTCCACTGGTCCATATTAGGCGCCCAGGCTCCTATTATGGACCATTTTTGGAAAAAATTTATTTAATTTTTGCTGAATGTCTATCAAAGGTTATTCGCTCTAATTATGCCTGACGGTTAACTAAAAAGAGATGGACGTGCCACAAAAAACACAAAATGAAACTTCTTCGCAGGAAAAACCACCTTGTTATCAGCAAGAAACAATGAAAACTTGACTAAATATAAAAAGTGGTCAATATTCTGCAACCTGCCCCTATGTCTTTACTTGACAGTTTAAGACACACACTCTTGGCCATCTTTAAACCAAGAAGAAAAGCTTCTGTCATTCCTGTTGTTTTTATAATCTTCGACTTTTCTAACTGTAAACTGGTGTGTCCTATTCCAGCCTCCGTCACCTCCACACAGACGCTGAAAGCGCTGTTCCTCTACCTGACCCATAACCCGGAAGTCGTCCGCAGGATCCAGAAGGACCTTGACACCAAACTCGGGGAGCGAACTCCACGGATACAAGACAGGGGTGATCTCCCTTACGTGGAGGCGGTTGTCCTGGAAACGCTGCGTCTTGCTTCCCCTGTGTCCATGGGACTGCCCCATCTGACCACTGATGACGTCACATTGGACGGCTACACCATACCCAAGGGAGCCACGGTACTAGCAACAGAGCATGCGAGAGACTCAAACTCAGACTCAGAGAGAGAGAGAGAGAGAGAGAGAGAGGGAGAGGGAGAGGGAGAGAGAGAGAGAGAGAGAGAGAGGGAGGGAGGGAGGGAGGGAGGGAGGGAGGGAGGGAGGGAGGGAGGGAGAGTGTGTGTGTGTGTGTGTGTGTGTGTGTGTGTGTGTGTGTGTGTGTGTGTGTGTGTGTGTGTGTGTGTGTGTGTGTGTGTGTGTGTGTGTGTGTGTGATACCTTACGCGCGACCTTTATCGATTTTATTTTTTGTTTGGTTGTTTTAGGTGTTTGCAAATACTCTAGTTTTCCATCGTGACCCTGAAATTTATCCTGACCCGGAAGCATTCAAACCCGAACGTTTCCTTGACGACGCAGGTCAACTACTGCCTGCCAATCATCCCTTGAGACAGAGGTCAGCCGTTATTTTTTTCTCTGTATCAATTGATAATTGCTAACAGCAGTGCAGTGGCAAAACTTTAACATGCTAACATTCCAACATAACCATAATTGACCATAATTGTTTTACGTATGGTCAGTTTCACATACACATTCTTGTTTACATCTATCTATCGGTGTAGTTTTGTGCACAAAAAGTGTAAGTCTTCGTGTGTTGGTGTGTGTGTGTGTGTGTGTGTGTGTGTGTGTGTGTGTGTGTGTGTGTGTGTGTGTGTGTGTGCGTGTGTGTATGTGTGGGTGTGTGGGTGGGTGGGTGGGTGATTTTGCAGTATTACTAAATTATGCCATATAAAATTGTGTGTGCGTCTGTCTGTCTGTCTGTCTGTCTGTCTGTCTGTCTGTCTGCAGTATGATCGCTTTCGGTGTGGGAAAGAGGAGCTGCGTCGGAGAGAGTTTCGCCAGGTCACGTGTCTTTCTCTACGTCACCACGCTCTTACAGCACTTTGACGTCCTCCCGCCGACACAGCACGAGCTACTTCCGGTCACGCGCAGCTCGTGGAAGAATGGGATCGTGCTGGAGTTGAAGCCTTACCACGTGGTCTTCAGGCTCCGGGCACACACACACAGGTACGTCTAACTATCATGTGGCAAGGGCAGTGCTTACAATGCTGAGGCCAGACCCATGCTTTTTTTCGTGTGATTTTAATATTGTAGGTATAGACAAAAAAGACAGTAGAATTTCAAAATATATTCCAAAATAGTCATGACGTGTATGTTTGGGCACTTATACGTCCCTTTGTGTGTGTTTATTTTTTATTTTTAAAGATTCTTTGATCAAAACAGAAATTCATAATGTCATCAATGTGTGTTTGTTTATTTGTTTATTTGATTAATAAGGCTGTTGTCGTTTACATTTTGCTGACGTACGTGTATTGTGTCGTGACGTCATACGTATGTTCCAACATTACTTGTGACCTCGTTCGCTCAGCCAGTACTGTTCACAGCGCTCATTCTGTGCGTGATCATTGTTCATGGACTGTTGGCTTCCATCCAGGTCTATGTTGACGCTTCCATTACGCAAGCTCCGGAGGTCAAGCGTTACTGTTTTAGGGGAATAGTTAGAAGAAGATGCGTCGTTCAAAGACCCCGTTATTACGAACTCTGTGGTCTTTGTGCAGGGATGGCTAGGACGAGGTTCAAGCCTTACGTGCTCGGCGGCCGCCATTGGATGAGACGCGTCAAGCCTGTAGAGAATCCCGTGTGAAACCAACACAGCTTTCTCTATGACCATTAAATTAGATGCTATTGCTCAATACTATATTTTACTCTCTAATTACATAATGTCTGGTAAATGGTTGTACTATTGTTTTTGAGTCACTTGAGAAAAAGTGACTATGTAATCGGTCAGTGTTAGTCTGTCCGGCCGGCCGTAGACACCACCTTAACGTTGGACTTTTCTCGGAAACTATCAAAGCGATCGGGCTCATATTTTGTTTAGTCGTGACCTCCAATGACCTCTACACTTTAACGATGGTTTCGTTGACCTTTGACCTTTTTCAAGGTCACAGGTCAGCGTCAAAGGAAAAATTAGACATTTTATATCTTTGACAAAGTTCATCGGATGTGATTGAAACTTTGTAGGATTATTCTTTACATCAAAGTATTTACATCTGTAGCCTTTTACGAACGTTATCAGAAAAACAAGGGAGATAACTAGCCTTTTCTGTTCGGCAACACACACTTAACGTTGGGCTTTTCTCGGAAACTATAAAAGTGACCGGGCTCAAATTTTATGTGAACGTGACTCATTGTGTTGTGAATAGCAATTTCTTCCTGTCCATCTGATGCCTCATATAATATTCAGAACTGCGAAAGTGACTCGATCGAGCGTTTGCTCTTCTTGTTTAATCTTATCTTGTGTCTAACTCTCTTTCTCTCTCACTTTTTTGTCTGTCTGTCTGTCTGTCTGTCTGTCTGTCTGTCTCTCTGTCTCTGTCTCTCTCTCTCTCTCTCTCTCTAAATATATATATCCTTGTTAAATAAAGTTCAATTCAATTCTGTGTGTGTGTGTGTGTGTCTCTCTCTCTCTCTCTCTCTCTCTCTCTCTCTCTCTCTCTCTCTCTCTATATATATATATATATATATATATATATATATATATATATATATATAGACATAATACATTGGATATGGGGACTCTGACACCAGCTGGTTATTTGGGAACTTGTTTTCAACTGCTTGCAGCAAGTTGAAATTTGGCATTGTGGTTTATATGTCGACTTAGTACCCAAATATAAAAAGACATTCTGGAAAATGTTATTATTAGGTATATGAAAACATAAGAAGGTCCCCATATCCACGTTCCCAAAAAGCTTGTCTGAATATATACTATATATAATAAAAGTTTCTGGGAACACTAACTTTTTTTTTAATATTCAGGTGAAACAACATTCTTTCACATGTATTGTTTGCAAAACTTGTTTTAACTTCAAACTTGTAAGATTAAGGCCACGGTCTTCAGTTTTCTCTTTTATTGGTCCTTGTTTGAGCAGTTCTTATGAAGCTAACTCGACACCAGCCGGTTATTTGGGAACTCGTTTTCAACTGCTTGCAGAAAGTTGAAATTTGGCATTGTGGTTTATATGTCGACTTAGTACCCAAATATAACAAGAAGGGCAAAGCCCATACGACTCACATGCTTGACCTTGACCTTTACATGACCTTGACCTTCAGGGTCAAGGTCAAATAACTAAACCTAGCAATGACATCATACACTAAGAACTGCTTTACACATTTTTCCTACCAAAATACATGTGAAGGTCAAGGTCATCCAAGGTCATGCAACACAAAGCTGTTAATTCAAGACATAGGAAGTACAATGGTGCTTATTGGCTCTTTCTACCATGAGATATGGTCACTTTTAGTGGTTCACTACCTTATTTTGGTCACATTTCATAAGGGTCAAAGTGACCTTGACCTTGATCATATGTGACCAAATGTGTCTCATGATGAAAGCATAACATGTGCCCCACATAATTTTTAAGTTTGAAACAGTTATCTTCCATAGTTCAGGGTCAAGGTCACTTCAAAATATGTATACAATCCAACTTTGAAGAGCTCCTGTGACCTTGACCTTGAAGCAAGGTAAACCAAACTGGTATCAAAAGATGGGGCTTACTTTGCCCTATATATCATATATAGGTGAGGTATTCAATCTCAAAAACTTCAGAGAAAATGGGAAAAATGGGAAAAATAGCTGTTTTTTAGACAACATTTATGGCCCCTGCGACCTTGACCTTGAAGCAAGGTCAAGATGCTATGTATGTTTTTTGGGGCCTTGTCATCATACACCATCTTGCCAAATTTGGTACTGATAGACTGAATAGTGTCCAAGAAATATCCAACGTTAAAGTTTTCCGGACGGACGGACGGACGTCCGGACGGGGGGGGGGGGGGGGGGGGGGGGGGGGGGGGGGGGACGGACGACTCGGGTGAGTACATAGACTCACTTTTGCTTCGCATGTGAGTCAAAAAGACATTCTGGAAAATGTTATTTGTAGGATTTAAATATATATATGAAAACATAATAAGGTCCCCATATCCACGTTCCCAAAAACCTTGTCTGAATATATAATATATATAATAAAAGTTTCTGGGAACACTAACTTTTTTTTTAATATTCAGGCATAACAGCATTCTTTCACATGTATTGTTTGCAAAACTTTTTTTAACTTCAAACTTGTAAGATTAAGGCCACAGTCTTCAGTTTTCTCTTTTATTGGTCCTTGTTTGAGCAGTTCTTATGAAGCTGTGTTGTATTCAAATTGATAGTCGGTTGTGCAAATAGTATTTAACCATGTTTCTTATGCTGTGACAATTTGGGTGTGAATGTGAGTGTGGACGTGGATATATGATTTACTGCAACATTTAAAACAAAATCATGTGCTTTTGCATTTTGGAAATAAATTCTATTGATTGATTGATTGATTGATAGTTTGTCATTTGGTTTCGTACTAGTAAGGAAGTGTTCTTTTCAGCTGTGAGCTTATAAAGTTTATATTGATGCTTCAGACACTGCAGAATCTTTTGAAGAACATATTTGCGGAAAAAAATAACACACACACACACACACACACAGAGCGAGAGAGAGAATGAGCGGGGGAGAGAGAGAGAGAGAGAGAGAGAGAGAGAGAGAGAGAGAGAGAGAGAGAGAGAGAGAGAGAGAGAGAGAGAGAGAGAGAGAGAGAGAGAGAGAGAGAGAGAGAGAGAGAGAGAGAGAGAGAGAGAGAGAGAGAGAGAGAGAGAGAGAGAGAGAGAGAGAGAGAGAGAGAGAGAGAGAGAGAGAGAGAGAGAGAGAGAGAGAGAGAGAGAGAGAGAGAGAGAGAGAGAGAGAGAGAGAGAGAGAGAGAGAGAGAGAGAGAGAGAGAGAGAGAGAGAGAGAGAGAGAGAGAGAGAGAGAGAGAGAGAGAGAGAGAACATATTTGCGGAAAAAAATAGCACACACACACACACAGAGAGCGAGAGCGAGAGCGAGAGAGAGAGCGAGAGAGAGAGAGAGAGAGAGAGAGCACAATACTCGCTTGCAGTCACTCCCTGTTTACACAATACACACTGTTCATGAAGGTTTTAAACAGATACTGTTGTTTATTAGTCCAGCATCAACAACACAAACAATAACATAAGCAACTATTGTTTTAAAGAAAAAGACATACCTCGTCTTGCAAAAAGGTGGATTGTTACCGAAAATAAAATACAGTCATTTAAATCTACTGATAACTAAAAAGAACATTAAAGATAATACAGTCTTATGTATAGTCATTGAACCGAAAATTATTAACTTGTAATATGTTTGCAAAAAAATAATCGCACCCAAAAAACATGATTTTGAAGAAATATGATGTCACTAAGCATGATTAACCTTCGCCGAAAGTCGCTAAAAACATTCTTCGCCGACCGTCGTCGAAGGACACATACTTTTAACACAGACAGCCATGCGTAGTCGGAGGACACATACTTCTCAAAGAAAAAAAAATGTGCTCAAGTAGAGAAAACAAGAACAAGAAAAAAAAGTACAGAAATCAGGCTTTTCATTGAATTAGATTATCAAACTAAATATATTTCCAATTGTGTACTTGCATTTATCTTTTTTCGTGTTGTGTAATTACGCACCAAGTTAATTCTTACCTGAAATAAACATTAATCACAACTCAGCTTTTATTTTGACATCGAAAATCGTTATTTCTTAAACACCATGAATCAAAGTCCATGGTAAAAGTGAAACAGGTGACTGAACAATGGGGAGGCAGAAAAAAAGAAATAAACAAGAAAAGGACCACGGGTCCTAAAATCACCCAACCGTATGTGTAGACGGATAGACACAGGCAGGGACGCTGACAAAAGTAACAGTCACCCCCCTTTCCTTTGGGTGGGTGACTAAAAATGACAATAAAGGCTCACCTAAATATATGTTCTTATCCCATTGGGGCGCATGAGGTGACTAAGAACCCAAAATAAGAGATCCCCCCCCCCCACCTCCCAGGGCGGACCCTGGGAACAAAATTCAAAATCAAAAAAGCATTTCAATGGAAAAAAAATAATCAAAATCAAATCTGATGATACATTTCATTACGCTAATAGGATAATTGCCTAACTCAGAGTTAGATAGTTTTGAGACAACGGTTCCATAATAACGCCAACAATTGTGTCAATCATCTGTAAAAATTCCGAAAAGAAATTGCAAAGAGAAACGGTTGCTGATGCCATGTCAGCAAAATTGCCTAACTCATAAGTCAGTTATCTTAACAGCATACCCATGCTTTTCTGTCTATGCATGTGCATCCCATGGTAAACAAGATCAATAGAAATTTGGATTAAAGTTCATTCTACTGAAGTACAGAACCCAAAGTTCAATGCAGAGGCTGCTGAACAAATCCCTTTTTCTCAAAACTTGCAAAAGTGAGTTAGGCAATTATCCCATTAGCGTGACGATTTGCAACATATTATATATTATTAAACATTGCTTAACGTCCAGCTGACTACACCGAGCCGTCTCAAAACGCCCCACGCTGCCAACTAAAAAACCCTAAAAATTACCAATGAAGGTATGTCACCAGTCCTTCTGATAACCATGTTTACAAGGACATATAATTGTGAGGCTCTGGAAACGATGAGGTACTTTCCCCTGTTTGTAAAAACCAGGTTTTAAAAAGAAAAGAGGATAAAATAATGTCCACGAAGAACTGTGATCCTTGTATCTCTATCTACTCTGCTTCTTTGCAAGACAAGTTTATACACGATTAGCTAGGAACCTGCGTAAACACCGAGGTTTACTACGAGTTTAAGCAGAGCTTTAAGACATGTCATTTAAGCTATTTTTACACAGCAAAAGGCGGTAAAAATGTCACGTGGGATCATAATCACCACGTTTTCTGCATGCAATCATTTCTCCAATTAGCAATCTTCCCACTGTGACACCAGCGACTAAAGGCACTTCACATCGCCTCCTTCCCTAGTTTTCAAACCAACATCACAGGGTACCAGACCGCAATTCCGAGAATATACCAGTACTGATTTATGACGTCTCAACATAATTGTCTTAGCAAGATTAAAGCAGAGTAGATAGAAATACAAGGATCCCAGTACTTCGTGGAAAATATTAAGTAAAAATGCAGATCCTTGTTCATCAAGACCTAGGGTCATACAGCAAGACCGAGGGTCATACAGCAAGACCGAAGGTCATAAGCAAGATCCAGGGTCATACAGCAAGATCCAGGGTCATACAGCAAGACCCAGGATCATACAGCAAGACCCAGGGTCATACAGCAAGACCCAGGATCATACAGCAAAACCCAGGGTCGTACAGCAAGACCCAGGGTCGTACAGCAAGACCCAGGGTCGTACAGCAAGACCCAGGGTCATACAGCAAGACACAGGGTCGTACAGCAAGACCGAGGGTCATACAGCAAGATCCAGGGTCATACAGCAAGACCCAGGGTCGTACAGCAAGACCCAGGGTCGTACAGCAAGACACAGGGTCATACAGCAAGACCCAGGGTCATACAGCAAGACACAGGGTCCTACAGCAAGACACAGGGTCGTACAGCAAGACACAGGGTCGTACAGCAAGACACAGGGTCGTACAGCAAGACACAGGGTCGTACAGCAAGACACAGGGTCATACAGCAAGACACAGGGTCCTACAGGAAGACACAGGGTCCTACAGCAAGACACAGGGTCGTACAGCAAGACATAGGGTCGTACAGCAAGACACAGGGTCCTACAGCAAGACACAGGGTCATACAGCAAGACACAGGGTCGTACAGCAAGAGCCAGGGTCCTACAGCAAGACACAGGGTCCTACAGCAAGACACAGGGTCGTACAGCAAGACACAGGGTCGTACAGCAAGACACAGGGTCGTACAGCAAGACACAGGGTCCTACAGCAAGACACAGGGTCATACAGCAAGACACAGGGTCATACAGCCAGACACAGGGTCCTACAGCAAGACACAGGGTCCTACAGCAAGACACAGGGTCGTACAGCAAAACACAGGGTCGTACAGCAAGACACAGGGTCGTACAGCAAGACACAGGGTCGTACAGCAAGACACAGGGTCGTACAGCAAGACACAGGGTCGTACAGCAAGACACAGGGTCGTACAGCAAGACACAGGGTCCTACAGCAAGACATAGGGTCCTACAGCAAGACACAGGGTCCTACAGCAAAACACAGGGTCATACAGCAAGACACAGTGTCATACAGCAAGACACAGGGTCATACAGCAAGACACAGGGTCATACAGCAAGACACAGGGTCCTACAGAAAGACACAGGGTCCTACAGCAAGACACAGGGTTATACAGCAAGACACAGGGTCCTACAGCAGACCGCAAAGAGCCTATTAAGGGCCCACACAAACTTTAACTTGTCACAACAAGTTATAAATCACAAGTTGAAAAGGAACTATGTACACATTAAAAATCTTGGCATTATTAATTGTTTTGTCGTTTAAGCTATTTTTACACAATGAAAGGCGGTAAAAATGTCACGTGGGATCATAATCACCACGTTTTCTGCATGCAATCATTTCTCCAATTAGCAATCTCCCCACTGTGACAGCAGCGACTAAAGGCACTTCACATCGCCTCCTTCCCTAGTTTTCAAACCGATATCACAGGGTACCAGACCGCAATTCCGAGAATATACCAGTACTGATTTATGACGTCTCAACATAATTGTCTTAGCAAGATTAAAGCAGAGTAGATAGAAATACAAGGATCCCAGTACTTCATGGAAAATATTGAGTAAAAATGCAGATCATTGTTGATCAAAACCGAGGGTCATACAGCAAGACCGAGGGTCATACAGCAAGATTGAGGGTCATACAGCAAGATCCAGGGTCATACAGCAATCCCCAGAGTCATGCATACATACATAATGCGTATAGCCCAGCGGACTGCAAAGAGTCTATTAAGGGCTTACACAAACTTTAACTTGTCACAATGAGTTATAAATCACAAGCTGAAAAGGAACTATGTACACATTAAAAATCTTGGCATTATTAATTGTTTTGTCATTAAACAAAGATCGACCAATCAAACACAGCAATAACACCTTCCTATTTCAAGTTTTATGAATCGTAGTCACACTCAATTCGTCAAAACTTTGAACATCGTGATTTGTATGTCGTACGTGACATGAAAACCCATGGTCATACAGCAAGACCCAGGGTCGTACAGCAAGATCCAGGGTCGTACAGCAAGACCCAGGGTCGTACAGCAAGACCCAGGGCCGTACAGCAAGACCCAGGGCCGTACAGCAAGACCCAGGGTCGTACAGCAAGACCCAGGGCCGTACAGCAAGACCCAGGGTCGTACAGCAAGACCCAGGGCCGTACAGCAAGACCCAGGGTCGTACAGCAAGACCCAGGGTCGTACAGCAAGACCCAGGGTCGTACAGCAAGACCCAGGGCCATGCATACATACATAACATATCGCGTATAGCCCAGCAGACTGCAAAGAGCCAATTTTTGTCTTGCTGTATGACTGGGAATTGCAGATATGTTCTTCAAAAGATTATGCCGTGTCTGAAGCATCAATATAAACGCTTATAGCTCACAGCTGAAAAGAACACTTCCTTACTAGTACGAAACCAAATGACAAACTATCAATTTGAATACAAAACAGCTTCATAAGAACTGCTCAAACAAGGACCAATAAAAGAGAAAACTTGAAGACCGTGGCCTTAATCTTACAGGTTTGAAGTTAAAACAAGTTTTGCAAACAAAACATGTGAAAGAATGTTGTTATGCCTGAATATTAAAAAAAAAGTTAGTGTTCCCAGAAACATTTATTATATATATTATTATATTCAGACAAGCTTTTTGGGAACGTGGATATGGGGACCTTATTATGTTTTCATATATATATATATTTAAATCCTACAAATAACATTTTCCAGAATGTCTTTTTATATTTGGGTACAAAGTCGACATATAAACCACAATGACAAATTTCAACTTTCTGCAAGCAGTTGAAAACGAGTTCCCAAATAACCGGCTGGTGTCAGAGTTAGCTTCATAAGAACTGCTCAAACAAGGACCAATAAAAGAGAAAACTGAAGACCGTGGCCTTAATCTTACAAGTTTGAAGTTAAAACAAGTTTTGCAAGCAATACATGTGACAGAATGTTGTTATGCCTGAATATTAAAAAAATTAGTTAGTGTTCCCAGAAACTTTTATTATATATATATAATACAAGTTTCTGGGAACACTAACTTTAAAAAAAAATTAAATCGATCAACACACACACAAACAAACAAACATAACAACAATAAAAAAAAAAATTAAAAAAAAGGACATACATGTTCATGTCTTGTCGTTTTAAAAGTATAACTAAAAAAGAACTTATAACTAGATATTTAACAATGGTACATAGAACATCCAGAAAGTTGAAATTTCGCACTGTGGTTTATATGTCGACCTAGTACCCAAATATATATAGACATTCTGGAAAACGTTATTTGTTTAGGATTTAAATATATATGTGAAAACATAATATTAATAAGGTCCC
Organism: Littorina saxatilis; assembly: GCF_037325665.1. Lineage (NCBI taxonomy): Eukaryota > Metazoa > Mollusca > Gastropoda > Littorinimorpha > Littorinidae > Littorina > Littorina saxatilis. The sequence continues at coordinate 66,840 of NW_027128196.1, forward strand.
CATATCCACGTTCCCCATATTCCTAAACAAATAACGTTTTCCAGAATGTCTATATATATTTGGGTACTAGGTCGACATATAAACAACAATGCCAAATTTCAAGTTTCTGGGAACACTAACTAATTTTTTTTAATATTCAGGCATAACAACATTCTTTCACATGTATTGTTTGCAAAACTTGTTTTAACTTCAAACTTGTAAGATTAAGGCCACGGTCTTCAGTTTTCTCTTTTATTGGTCCTTGTTTGAGCAGTTCTTATGAAGCTGTGTTGTATTCAAATTGATAGTTTGTCATTTGGTTTCGTACTAGTAAGGAAGTGTTCTTTTCAGCTGTGAGCTATAAGCGTTTATATTGATGCTTCAGACACGGCATAATCTTTTGAAGAACATATCTGCAATTCCCAGTCATACAGCAAGACCCAGGGTCATGCATGCATACCTACATAACTTGTATAGCCCAGCAAATAATAGTATTACATCAGGGTCTCATTTCGGGGTCGGACTTATCGCTATTTTGTTACTCAATTTCCTTGTCAGCTATTAAACTCTAAGACACCGGTACAAAATGTTTTCTTATTACGGAAGCCGAAGCGGGGTTTCGCGGGGTACCCCCGGGGTTCCGCAGGGTTTCGCGGAAAATAGCTACCGCACGCATACTGCATGCGTCAGACGTTCTCAACATCAACATTCCGCGATCGTCACCTGTGTTTCTGTTGAAGCTCCTGGAGTGACTCAGAATGTGTGTTGCCGTGTTCCACTCCCTTTTCGTTTTTTTCTTTTCTTCAAGCAAGACAGATAGTCATTGTAAATTTATCTGTGAGATTTCATTCAATTTTATTTGGGTTTAAACCGTTTTAATGACATTAAAATCATTTAAAGCTGTCGGTGTTGCTGTGTGTAGATTTCATTTATTTGTGCGAGTGCGTGCAGTTTGCATCGATGGTGCAATTAGTTTGAAAAATGTTCGATTACATTCCTCTTGACAACCTCAATTTCAAAATGAGCCCCTGTTATATTGTGGTTTTTTTTTGCTTAACGCCCAGCCGACCACGAAGGGCCATATCAGGGCGGTGCTGGTTTGACATATAACGTGCGCCACACACAAGACAGAAGTCGCAGCACACAAGACAGAAGTCGCAGCACAGGCTTCATGTCTCACCCAGTCACATTCTTCTGACACCGGACCAACCAGTCCTAGCACTAACCCCATAATGCCTGACGCCAGGCGGAGCAGCCACTAGATTGCCAATTTTAAAGTCTTAGGTATGACCTGGCCGGGGTTCGAACCCACGACCTCCCGATCACGGGGCGGACGCCTTACCACTAGGCCAACCGTGCCTGTGCCACTGTTATATGGTAAGATGTAATGAATAGGTTTGCTCTACATATTGCACCAACAGACCAGCAAGTTGTCTCAATCTCTGTGCTATGTCATTTTTTCTAGCTGGTCCATATTTCTTCAGTAAGCTTTCGCCAAAAAGCAACAACATGCTGTCTTTGCCCACAACTTCAGCTAGTCCATCTTAAAACCGTGTCTTCATTTAGTGCTGAAGCTTTGCTCGCACATTCATACATGTTCTATTGTTGAGACAAGTATTTTGGTTAATTGCGGCTTGAATTATCTTCCCTGACGGATACATGCCTTTTTGAAGGAGATGCCCAAAACCATTTATTAAAGTTTGTATTTCAGCATGAGACCAGCTTGAATTTACGCTTGTCTTCATGAGCTTTGTCGACCTCTGCCTTTAATTATTTTTTTTTGTTTGTTTATTTTTTGCTTAACGTCCAGCCGACTACGCAGAGCCATATCAGGACGAGGAAGGGGGGGATGAAGGGGGCCACTTGTCAAGCGATTCCTGTTTACAAATGCACTAACCTATTACTTGTGTCCCAGCAGGCTTTAGTAAAACTAAATTAATACCTACTGGAAGATTACCAGTTTCCAGTATGTTAAAATAGGCTTAACCTATCTACTGCTGGACTTACATCAGAACACTAACAGATTAAACTATACATGAATCGCGAAACAAGCGGCAAGAGAAGAGATTTTTGGAAAAAATACAGGTGAATGAGCAAGAAGGCAGAAAAAAGAAAAGAATTCATGAAGAAAAAGAGAGCATGACAGGAAAGAGGAACCAAAAATCTACCTAACAGCAAACTAGAAAGCTCCTGCGGTTCCAAAAACAGGAGGGGCCTTTAATTTCTTAACCGCAGTGCCCCACTGCGGGAGCCTTTAATTAGGTAATAAACAATGCATGTTATTAGTAGTAGCAAAAGTATTTAGATATTATAAGAGTATGTCCACTAGAACCCGACATGTAGCATCTATATATAAATAAAATTGAAATAATATTGTGGCGGTTTCTGCGACTTCCATTACTCGCGCAGAAGCGTCTGATTGGAGAAACTAGAGGTCAAAGTATGTACCAAAATGTTGCTAACTTGACGTTGAGCAATGTAAAATAACATTTTTTTTAAACAAACTTTGAACTCGAATTTCTCCAATCAGAAGATTCTGCACGAGTAATGGAAGTCGCAGAAACCGTCACATATGATGGTGGCGGTATAAACATACCAAGCGGTTCTGCATGTGTGCGACATGTGTAGTCGCAATCCTTGACGGAGGAGTCATCGCTCCCCAAATCACCCACGATGCCGGTGTTGTCATTGCCCAAATCACCCACGATGCCGGTGTCGTCATTGCCCAAATCAGCCACGATGCCGGTGTCGTCATTGCCCAAATCAGCTACGAATTTCCCAAATCACCCACGATGCCGGTGTCGTCATTGCCCAAATCACCCACGATGCCAGTGTCGTCATTGCCCAAATCACCCACGATGCCAGTGTCTTCATTGCCCAAATCACCCACGATGCCAGTGTCGTCATTGCCCAAATCACCCACGATGCCGGTGTTGTCATTGCCCAAATCACCATGACCAACTGAAACAAAGATTAGTTTAAAATTATAGAATCTTTGCTTATTGTTGATTTATAACACCGACACAAGACAGACGATGGACCTTCTTGACTGTCACGACCTCAAACAGCATGTAGACGCTCCCACACGCAAAACACACATCATTGACTGGATTGTCACCCACGAGTCCACTGACCTGGTGTACGACATCCTGCTGAATGACTACCTCAGATCCGATCATTCTGCAGTTTTGTTCTCTCTTAAGATGGCCAAACCATCCAAACAGAAAAAGCGCGTAGTCCGCCGTAACCTCAAAGAAGTTAACACTGACACATTTCGCGCAGAAGCAGCCCGCCGACTGCTTGATCCTCCGGTATCCTCAGACCCTGTACGTCATTACGACTCCACTCTCAGCACACTTCTTGACGAACATGCACCCGCAAAAACCAAACTCATCGTAGATTGGCCTTCTGCACCCTCGATCACAGCTGAAGTTAAGTATACAAAACAGTTGCGTCGCCGAGCAGAGAGGAAGTTGCGAACCTCAAAGCTGGTAGTTGACAGACAGATTTACAACAAGCAAATGGAACATGCTCAGACACTCATCGCAGACGCCAAACAATCGCACTACAGCACCAAAATCTGTGAAACAACCTCTGCCAAAACACTCTTCTCCACAGTGAATGACCTTCTTGGCTGCTCTTCTGCTTCTCCCTTGCCCAACAACATCGACCCCTCCAAACTGTCGCAAGCTTTCTCTGATTACTTCCATAACAAGATCCAAACCATCCGTGACAAACTAGACAAAATCCCACACCAAAACTCTGAAACTCCTCCTGCATTTACAGGCACTCCCTTCACACACTTTCAGCCTCTCACTCTCACTGACCTGGAGAAAGTCCTCAAAGAAATGACCTTGAAAACCTGTGACCTTGACCCTCTTCCCACACAACTCTACTCTGACTGTCTTCCTGAACTCCTCCCTTCTATTCTCAAAATCATCAACACTTCTCTGCAAACAGGCACTGTCCTCAACTCCTTTAAGACTGCTATTGTCAAACATCTACTGAAGAAACCATCGCTCGACCCAAACACTCTCAGCAACTACCGCCCTGTCTCAAACCTTTCCTTCATCTCCAAACTCCTTGAAAGAGTCGTCCTAAAACAACTCAACTCTCACCTTCTTTGCAACAATCTTCTCTCTCCGCTTCAATCTGCCTATCGTCCTCACCACTCCACCGAAACTGCCCTTCTCAAAATCACTACTGATCTCCTCCTTGCCACTGACCAAGCTGAAATCTCTGCCGTCGCTCTACTTGATCTATCAGCGGCCTTTGACACAGTCGACCACAACATCCTCCTTCAACGCCTTCAGCACACCTTTGGTATCCATAGCACAGCTCTTTCTTGGTTCTCTTCTTATTTCACCGACCGCTACCAGACTGTTTCGATTGACAAACTGAACTCTGACCCCATCAGGCTTGAGTGCGGAGTCCCTCAGGGCTCAGTCCTTGGGCCTGTACTAATTACTCTCTACACTCAACCTCTTGACCACATCCTTGACCGACACAACGTTCTCCACCACTCTTTTGCCGACGACTCTCAACTTCACAACAGCTCTTCCCCTGACCAGTCTGAATCTCTTCTTTCCTCTATCTCTGACACTATCACTGACGTGCAGAATTGGATGACAGAAATCAAACTTCAGCTCAATAGCAACAAAACTGAAGCTATCCTAATAGGCACTACATCCAAACTCTCCAAAGCCACTTCCGACTCTCATCAACTCTCTGACTCTTCTGTCCCTCTGTCTTCTGCTGTCAAAAACCTCAGAGTCACTCTAGACAACACCCTTTCCATGAAACAACACATCTCTTCTGTCTCTCGCACCTGCTACTTCCAACTCCGCCGCATCGCCACTATCCGCAAGTACCTCACCACAGATGCTACCGCCAAACTGGTCACGTCCACCATTCTCTCACGTCTTGACTATTGTAACTCTCTCTTGGCGGGTCTTCCCTCTTCTTCTATCTCTCGTCTCCAACGCATTCAAAATAGCTCTGCCCGTCTTGCCTTACGAAAGAAAAAGGGAGATCATATCACCCCCCTCCTAAATCAGCTCCACTGGTTGCCCGTTCCTGCTCGTATCACATACAAAAGCCTCCATGGTCTCGCCCCTGCCTATCTCTCCGACTCTCTCTCTCTCTATGTCCCTTCACGAGCACTCAGATCATCTGCCGGCTCCCTCAAGCTCAACATCCCCCACACCAAACTCAAAACAGCAGGTCAACGCTCATTTTCTTTCCAAGCACCTAGCCAATGGAACACACTACCTCTCCCCCTCCGTCAACAACAGTCCCTCGAATCATTCAAATCTGCACTCAAGACATTCCTTTTTTCCACATAATCCATGCATTCTACACTGCCCACCCCAATACAATACAATACAATACAATAACTTTATTAATCTCTAAAAGAGAAATTACATTGCTGAGCGTTTGTGTCCGTAATAATAACATACATAAAACATTCAAAATAAACATTTGTTCATTGTCCTGAGAAAATATAGCACATTGGTTATCACATAAGAAAGTATATTAAAATAAATTAACATGCATTCACCATCAACAATGCACAAAAGAAAGTCAGCACCTTGCCGGTTATCACATATTGTCTAAGAGAGTAGAATAAGAGTATATAATCATGCAAAACAAAATCAACAATACTGAAACAATACAGAACACTGACCCCGTGCATCAGAGCGACAACACAGCATCTACCGCCCCACCTGAGAATTGAAGATGTGAATTGCAGATGGAATGAACGAATTTCTGTAAGCGTGTGGATCTTGCGGTTGGTTGTCTGAATTTGTTGCTCCTGTCTGTCCGTCTACTGTCAAATTCCGGTCTGAGTGGGTGCGAGTCGTCAGCCAAAATCTTCTGTACCTTGTCAGTCAGTCGTCGTTCATGTGTTGATGTGAAATTGTCCTGCTTCCTCCCAACCACCCCACTTGCTTTCCTGATGAATTTATCTAATCTATCCCTGTCTTTGCTTGTTGATGTTGCCACCCCAACACACGGAGCCAAAGTACAACACACTATTGCACGTTGAAGTGTAAAACATCTGAAGGATTTCTTGTCTGCAGATGTTAAAAGACCTGAGTTTTCTCAAAAAAGTACAGGCGAGAGTGGAGTTTCTTCACAAGGGCATCAGAGTTTGGTTTCCATGTCAACTTATTGTCTATAATCACCCCCAAATACCTATACTGCTCTACCTTCTCTAACGACCTCCCCCTTGATCACTATCTCCCTGTGTACATGTTCCCCCCTCCTGTTGTCCATTATCATTGTCCATCCACACCTTGAATAACTGTACATATTTTAATGGTTGCTGGTGTGTGTGTGTGTTGGTGACTTTAAGTCTCCGTGTGTGTGAATGAGTGTATGTGCGCCTTGAGTCGCCTGTTGGGGAGATATGTGCGCGTTATAAATATTCGTATTATTATTATTATTTATGTCAAACACTCTACCGTACCTCGAAATGTTTTAGCTCTTTGCTCAAGTGCTATTATTATTATTATTAGCATTGCTTAACGTCTAGCCGACTACGGAGAGCCTTCTCAAGATATCCCCATGCTGCCAACTAAAAAACAACAAAAAACATCATTGGCGGTCTGTCACTAGCCCCGTAGATGAACCCGACATGTAGCATCTATATATAAATAAAATTTTAAATAAATTGTGGCGGTTTCTGCGACTTCCATTACTCGTGCAGAAGCTTCTGATTGGAGAAACTACAGGTCAAAGTTTGTCCCAAAATGTGTTATTATTATTTCACGTTGCTTAACATCTAGCCTGTGTTGCTAACTGGATGTTGAGCAATGTGAAATAATAATAAGAACATTTGGGAACAAGCTTTGACCTCGAGTTTCTCCAATCAGAAGTTCTGCACGAGTAGTGGAAGTCTCAGAAACCGTCACTTATGATGGTGGCGGTATAAACATACCAAGCGGTTCTGCATGTGTGCTCGTCACGTCGCAATCCTTGACGGAGGGGTCATCGCTGCCCAAATCACCCACGATGCCGGTTTGTCATTGCCCAAATCACCATGACCAACTGAAACAAAGATTAGTTTAAAATTATAGAATCTTTGCTAATTATTGATTTATGTCACTCTATCGTAAATAAGAACAAAAAGTCCCAGTCTCTAGGCTGGGGGAGGATGGAATCTGTGGCATCCCGGAGGCCGTCATTGCCCCCACGACTTCAAAGAGAGAGAGAGAGAGAGAGAGAAGAGAGAGAGAGAGAGAGAGAGAGAGAGAGAGATTCAAAGAGAGAGAGAGAGACTTCAAAGAGAGAGAGAGAGAGAGACTTCAAAGAGAGAGAGAGAAGAGAGAGAGAGAGAGAGAGAGAGAGAGAGAGAGAAAGAGAGAGAGAGAGAGAGAGAGAACCAACGTATGGTTCTGATGGCTTTCTTGCCTGAAGAGTGAAGTCAGGGTATGTAATTTCATCGTTGCATGCACAACAGAAACTTCTTAATCATAAACTCCATTATCTTTTTTGAGAATCTAACTCCTTCATCCACTTCCAAGACCATTTATTTGGATGTTTTGCCTCACTTGGCAACTTGTCGTCAAGCTGATTTGCACATGGGTCTCCATTCTTGAAAAAATCCACGCTTTCACTTATCGTGGTGGCCATTTTGAATGTAAAACAGGAAGTGACCACAAAGGGAAGCAAAGACTTGTGGGAGAAAAAGTGAATCTTTTTGAGACAAGTGAGGCCCTGATAAGGATGTTTAGGGAAAATGTAACTTTGAAAACATAGGTAATGTAAACATCCTTGTCAGGGCCTCACTTGTCTCAAAAAGATTGCAAGCGCTTACGCTCTGCAACGCTGGCTGTTTGACGAAATTATATTTATTATATCGCGCATGCACAAGATGTTTGAAAATGCGGGAATTGGTATTTCTTTGCGTGAAAAGGCGCGCATCCAAATTTATTTTTGCGGGATTTCTTTCATATTTGCGGGAATGCGCGGTCTAGAATCGACACTGCGACAGATCAAAACGTGTCAGAAGGTTTTGCCAGAATGGAAGGACGAATTTCCTTGGTTAGATTTCGACAGTGGAGTGTGCGTGAGCGCAACTCCATGACTGTGTGTAGGGGTGGGGACGAGTTTTTGCATTCAGATTGTGGGTAACCTGATTTTTGTGCGGGTAAGTTAAAAATGACATGTTACATACCCGGGGAAAGCTGAATTGACAAAAATGTGGCCACCCCTGCGTCCCGTGACAGTAAGGTGGGTTCGTATCATGAAGGAGTTAACAAAAGTGACATTTAGCCCTAATGACAGTGAGGGGCGACATTTGTATTATAGCCACCAAAATAAAAATGTCGCCCCTCACTGTCATCAAAGGGTACGAGTCGTGCATCCCTCTCATTACTAGTACTATTGATTGCCAGCACTAAGAAAAACTATTAGGAAAGGGTGTATTTTTCAAATAAGTCCAGAGGCTATTTAATTTAGTAGCAATGGACTTCAGACTTTTTATGGAAGAGAACAAATTCCAAAATGATAGGTTTTAAATCGTTTAAGTAGGGCTAGGCGAGGCGCTCTCTTGCCAACATTGCGTCATAATCTGAAAGGTTCCGCGACGCAATATTCCTGATCCTGATACTTAGCTGCGTCGATATCATCGGAAAATGCACTTTCCAAACCTACTTGTGATATAGACTGCGCACATTTCTTTGCAACCAAACAGCGCCGAAACTCAATTATGTAAGACAGATCTCTTACTTTATCAACATCAGTGGTTGTCTATTGACAATTTGATGCGGCATGCGTGTTCAGATTGTTACGCGAAGCTGTGGTTCACTCTCCCATCTCTGTCAAAATGGCGGAAGGCCGAATCAAGCCACCAGCCCACGTCACTTCGGAGAGGGACATTATTCTTTCGTTTTCTCCCGAGCTTTTGAGAATACGGGTTAAAAAGTGAGTCATTATCTTCACTGGAACATATTGAATACGAACACTCTAGCGCATAGAGAATATTCTGGCCCAGAAAGATCTCTAACAACGACACCTTCTCCAACGATGCAACATGGAAGAAATGGAGACACTCATAACAGAGAAGATGGAGATGGATTGGCCATGTACTACGAATGGAAAACGACTCCATTCCCAAGGTGGCACTTCGATGGACCCCAGAAGGAAAGAGGAAGCGGGGAAGACCCAAGCAGACTTGGAGACGTACAGTGAGGGGGAATCAAAGGACCTCAACCACTCCTGGGCGACCCTGAAAGGCTTGCAAGAGACAGACAAAAGTGGAGGTCCTTTGTCGCTGCCCTACACGCCACCAGGCGTGAAAGGCAGTAAGTAAGTAAGTAAGTCTAGCGCATAAGTCATTAAATTGAAAGAAGAAAGAGAAACAAATGGTTATTTCAGTATTTTTTTTTTACCATGGAGACAGCCTTTAAACTTACCACAGATATGTCGTCAGGACATGAATCCAGCCAATGTGTGACTTTCGTGGTCTCGTATACACATGGAATTGCGAAGTTCTGAAGACATGGGCTTGTGAAGTTGTGTTGAAGTGGACTTGGACGGGATTTGTCGTGTTCTGTAGACCAAAACACTGATTTGTACATTCATGTGTGGAAAACACAGGATTTCCATTTCGTAAAGTTTCAATCAAGCCGCCATTCGTGTTTCAATTTTCAGCTACTGAATCTAGTTTTGCCTTTCCATATTTGGCTAATCATTATGAGCTATTAAAGGGGCACGCCATAGCTATAGTTCGGACAATTTGCATCGAGTCTATCAGAATCCTCACCTTCCAAACTGTAATATTCCCACGTTCCACATCCACAAACCCTGCATAGCTACAGAAAGCAGAAATGTTTGAAGAACTAAATCCTTGCGCGCATTTATGTGTAGTGGAAGTGAGTGACAAGCCAGAGCTACGCTTCACTCACAACCCAATTTGGCAACCGTCAGTTTAAAGCAATTTAATTGCAGATAAATGTCAGTTATAACCCTCTATTTCTGATCAGGTCTCCATGCAATCACTTTTTGTTCTTCCAGTCTATTTAGATAGCTGGGATAATATTGCAGAGGGACGTCCTCATGAATATTTCATCTACATCAGTGTTGCTGCCAGCGTTAGAGGACAATAGGTCATTTGGACCTGACCGTAAGAAATCAATAGGTCCAAATGTCCTGGCTTTAAAAAAGTAATAGGTCTTACCGTCTACAATTGACCGCGGCACCCTTGTTAATTTTAAAGTAAATCACAAATTTGTGTCAGCACACACGCATGTGTGTGTGTTTGTGTGTGAGTGTGGGAGGGGAAAGAGAGAGAGAGGGAGCTGATTTTCCACAATAAGTTATAACGTGACTTCAAATTAATTTTGCCATTTAATGACAATAAACGTTCAACTTGGCAATTGCCAGAAACTTAAACTGCCAACCGTCAGAATCAACCAGGTAAACATGGTTAGATCACGCCACCTATTTGTCAAATATGATATGAACTTAAAATAAATGGGAAAAAATGACTAGAATATATTCAAGGACTCCTGAAACAAAAAGGTAACATTTGAAACACTAGCTGTGTTGTCTAGAGTACAGTGTCACTGCCATTCCTAGGTACTGGTGGATTTTCAGAGAACAGCCTCCTGGAACAGAGAGTGGAGTGTACACTAGTACGACCTCATCTAGAATACGGCAATCCTGCCTGGTTTCCGAGACTAGTACGCCAATCAACATCATCGCAAGAGTCCAAAGAAGAGCTACTAAACTGATTTACGAAATAAAAGACTACACATATGAAGAGAGACTAAGATACTTGACTTTGCCTACACTAAAGGCAAGAAGAAAAGAGAGGGGACCTAATACAAGCGTATATAATATTTAACGACATTGATGACACTAACAAAGATTTCTTTTTTAAATCACCGCAGACTAACATTGTTGTAACACGTAACAGTACTGACAAAATACAAAGAGAAAGACATGATAATAAGTTAATAACATACAAGAAATTTGCTTTCAGCTATAGAGTTACAAATGACTGGAACAAACTAACAACTAACATTAAACGGGGGCTCCCAGTAACAATGCTTTCAAGAACCTCATTGACAAACACAACGCTGGACACGACAGTCGTTGCAATAGTCACTCCCCGGTGCACTTCACGTCAGTGATTGCCTTCGAGGGCCGATTAGACAGCCTTGACCAGAAACTATCAATTCACAGCGGAATTCCCACTCAGAAGAGACTCCTTCGATGCGAAGAAGCCCTCTCAAATCTTCAATGCCTAACTCAAAATAAATAGATATAAACTGTTCTTATAAAGTGCGCTACATAAAATCTAAGGCTTACCTGTACGAGTGGTGTGCCTGATTGTACGAAAGGGGAAAAAAATCCCATGCAGCGACCATGTTCATTGTTCAGATTTCTTGAAAAGGCCCGGATCGCTTATCGCTTACGCTCTAAACATATATAAATATTTCACTGAGGTAAAGCAATTATTTCCAATGTTCAGAAAATATAAGATAAACTTGTGAAATAAACCTGTAAAATAGTTATTTTACAGTTTTATTTTACACAGCAATGTTAAAAAAAAAAAGAGAGAGAGAGAATTTTATTTTTTTTTTAGTTCAGTGTCGTAAGCACAAGAATGCTAAAAGCTCAGAAGAGATTGTTTGAACGATGCAGAGATCTGTAGCAAGGGAAGGGGGACAACCAAGTCAGAAACTCAAATGCTTTGGGAACACGAGTTAAAAAACCCTCAATGGTCAAGCTGAAACACGAAAATTACATTTGAGGTTACCTTGGATATGAGAAACATGCTAATGTTCCAATAACCACAGAATGTTCCCAGATTCCACGCTCTCACACTTACAGATGTCCCCAGATCCAAG
>NW_027128197.1:0-1000 GCF_037325665.1 Littorina saxatilis
AATACACAGCTAACTGCTGGGATGATGCAAATCGTCATAACATCTGCGGGTCTTGACTGGGACTTTGCAAGAAATGGTTAGCTTAGACTAGAGTTGAGAGCAGCTTTTAAAATCATCGTACGCACAGACTGAAAGCTCGGTAAGCCAGAAAGCACAGCAGAACCTATCCAGAAATTCAGCTTACACCATACAAATAATATAAACACTGTGGCAAGGAATGACCAATAGTACTTTAAATGAAAACTAGAATACTACAAGCATACGTGGAAAAAAAACAGTGACAGAGAATAAAAATGACATGGCAGCTTACTTATGGCAAGCACGGCAATGGTCATCATATCTGATGTTGCCTTCATTGGTGATATCCATGCGCACACTGGTTGTGGTAAGGAACAGGTCTGTGAGTGTTTGAAGTACCTGAAGCTTCTCTGCTAGGGGAACAAATGGAAAGTTTGGAGATGTCAAGGCCGGCAAACTGTTTCTGAATTCTGGATGCCGATCACTGTCCAAATAGGCCCTGGCAATTTCCGGCCATGTCATTCCATCCAGAAAGAACAGACATATGTTGATACTGTCTTTGTTGTCATGGGGACCGAACATAGAATTGTTGCTATCCTCCTCCCTAAATATTGCCTTGAGGAGACTAATGTGGATTTCTGCGACTAGAGTGCACTGTTCATCACAAATCAGTGATGCACAAAAATCTTCAAACGTGAAGGGTGATAACCTGAGATTTGTCCTAAAATGTCTCAACACTTCGTAAATGCCAACAGCTTGAAGAATATGGTCAGACGGTACAATCAGATCTGTTGCACTTGCTGGGAGTTCCAGCGCAGGGATGTCTTTGTCGTCCAGCAACTCTGGAGTTTTTGGACGTTTCGCTAGAAGTCTTCTCCTGCTCACAGAGCTACTCACTGTGCTCAAGCTTTCGTCACTGAGATATCCGTCTACGGACTCGTCTAAAGACACATCCGATCCGAAGTTGTCCGTGTTGTCCAGA